>NW_019942689.1:86694-96806 GCF_002910315.2 Salvelinus sp. IW2-2015
CTCTGTTTTATAGAGAAAGGGCTTTAGGTGGTTGCTTTTCGGAATTAGTAAATGGCTTTAGGGTTGTGTCTGATAGAAGAAAGGGCTTTACGGGTTGTGTCTGATAGAGAAAGGGTGAATTGGGTTGTTTCCTTGATAGAAGATGGGTGGTTTTCTGTATAGGGAATCGGTGCTTGGGTTGTCCTTCTGAGTTACGAAGAAAGGGTTAGGTGTTGTTTCTGATAGGAATGGGCTTTAGGGTTACACCTTCCGTTGTTTGATGAGAATGGGCTATTAGGGTTGTTTCTTGATTTAGCAGAAAGGGGCGTTAGGGTTGTTCGTTTTGATATAACCCGCAGGAGAATGAGAATTGTGGTGCGCTTGATGCACCTCTTTATTATGTGAGTAAAGTTCGCGCTCTCCTCCGTGCTCTGAAGGTCGTGGATATGATCTCAAACGTGCAATGCCATTGGATGAATCGCCTGAACATAAATTCTGGTTGTGGCTAGCCAAACACCTGTCACTGTAGTTGTACATACCGCTGTTCATCTGACCACTTCCTTATGAGTTGAGGTCTACTGGTACTTCCCTGTCTTTAGTCGTTTACTCCACTCGCCAAAAATTCGTCACAAGGCACCCAGGGTGAGCCTTCCTCGCCCTTCTCTAGGTAATTTCCATCTTTTCTTCACGCAAAATTTTGATGGAGTATTGTGGGCTTGGGCGTCTTCTTGAGAAGTTGGAGTTTAAATAAACGAATAGGTATATTTAACCTTTCCTATGTTTAACTAAGGGTCAGTCATATAAAGAACAAATTGTCCATTAAATTTACAATGACGCGAGTGCCTAAAGAAGTCAAAAAAGGCACATAATTTTACCCAGGGGCTGGGCGATTAAAAAAAAAAAAAAATAGTATATATATATTATAGGACAAAAACTTCACACTTCATCAAAGACTGCAGCCTTCATTAATAGTACCCGGCAAAACACTAGTCTCAACGGTCAACAGTTGAAGAGGCAAGTCGCCGATGCTGGCCTTCTAGGCAGAGTTTCTTCTGTCCAGTGTCTTGCTGTTCTTTTGCCCATCTTATCTTTTCTTTTTATTGACCAGTCTGAGATATGGCTTTTTCTTTGCCAAACTCTGCCTAGGCAAGGCCAGCATCCCAGCAGTCGCTTATTCACTGTTTGACGTGTGAGGAGCTGGGTGTTTGGCGCGGCACTTTTATTTAATGAAGGCTGCCAGTTGAGGGCTTGGGAGGCATCTCGTTTTCTCAAACTAGACACCTCTAATGTTACTTGGCCCTCTTACTTCAGTTTGACACCGGGGCCTCCCACTCCTCTTTCTGATCTCTGTTAGGAGCTAGTTTGCGCCTGTATCTGTGAAGGGAGTCGGCTTTTTAACAGGCGGTGACTGTACCAGGATCTGCAGTTCTTGGCAATTTACTCGCGACTGGAATAAGCCTTCCTGGTTTCTCGGGCTGAAACAAGAAATCAGACTGACGAAGTTTCAGTAGGAAAGGTTCTTTGGAATTTCGTGGGGCCATTTTGAGCCTGAATCGAACCCACAAATGCTTGATGCTCTATATCAGCCCGGGTTGTCAAACTCACAATACCCAGTGGGCCAAAATGTAAAACCTGAACAAAGTCGCGGGGCAACATTGACACAAAATTAACCTTTTAATATGGAGCGCCAAACCAAATTTTGCGTTAACAGTGGAATATGGAGAACAAGCATCGCTTATTACCATACAATATATTAATTTAATTAGTGGAGACATGCAGAAATCGAATTTCAAAGTGAAAAAAACAAACAGTCGAAAATGCATTCAATTTATTAAATAAAATTAAAATGTAAACCTAAAATCGATGCCTCTTTTCTATTTGCAGCCCTTCTGAGGTTTAAATACCAAAATAAACTTTTGTACCCACTGGCTTAATAATTTTTACAAATAAAATGATAATAAATTCAATTTCGAACCATTCAAAGCCCATGCCTTGTAGCAAGAAAAAGTGCACAAAGAAAACGTTAATTATTGCACCACTGATCTCAATCTGATGTGCCCAAGCCCAAGCACTTTGTGATGTGGCTTTGGATTGACCCCCATCATACCTTCTGTTGTGAGAACCAAAGCGTGTATTTTGCATTCTCCTCTATTTCTGGCTCCTTTTGAGTCGAGTTTTGTCCAGGTTCCTCTGTATTTGTCAATGGTGTTTCGTTTTTCATGTGAGTGGGTCCCTGGCGTTCTATGTTGTACTCCTTAGCTTACAGCCACGTTGACTCCACAAACAACGACAGAACCAGGTTTGTTCTTTTACATATGTATTTAACAGATATGTCTGCCTCCACAGATTGTTCAGAAAGCTCGCTGTTTTCTGGCCGTTGGGGTATTTCGCATTTTTGGGAGGAGAGGCTTGAGGTGACCTAGCGCCGCGTGACAGTTTTTCCCTGGTGAAGGTCTATTGATATGCCTATGACTAACTGGCACAGAGGAAGGGGACCGTTTGAGCTGTTGGATCTTGGTCCGGAGGCTTTGTTTTAGCGCGTGCGGATGAACAAACAATGCAGCATGCATTTTATAGAGGAGATATCGGTAAGAGTGAATAGGGTGAATGCGCTGGTTACCCGTTCATATACCTCTCCGCGGCATGGCTTCTAGTAGGAATAAAAGTTTGTGCATGAGGAATAAGACACCCCTACGTCGTCTGCATGCGCGCGGCCAAAAACTCTCAATTTATCTACCTCCTAGACGGCCACCCTATATGGTGTGGGACTCTCAAAGCGGGCCAAGGTGACGTCTCTCCTCAGGTGTACATCCGCACTCGCCTTCAGAGATTATGAAGCTCAACTAGTCCTACCAGGGAAGATGGCCACGGTTTTATACTCTGGCCTTCTTACGCCTCACGCCAACGACTACAGCTCTGATGTCAGCTGAATCGCTACCTGTCATCAGATAACCTGCCTCAGAATTATACTAAATGTTGAGATTGAGCTTCAGACACTAGGGCGTTGCCAATGATGGATCGTACTACCAGTGGCCTAAACGATACAGCTTGGGTTTAACCTATAATGCGCGGCCCTCATAGTGATAGAAGTAGAATAGTATGCGGGCATCATATAATATCAGTAAGCACTCTCATAACACAGCCCTCTGTCGGTAATCGTCATTTTACAACTACTATACCCACAATATGGCAGTGAGAATGCAGGTACTGACCTGACTCCTTGTGTAATGTGAGAGGCAAAATCGAATTTGATGCTTAGTGGTGGTATAATATGGAACATCAAACGAGTGCAAATTGTGCTTTCTGTCTCCGACAATAGACTTGAAGAAGAACTCATTCTAAACGTACGGTAGACTCAATAGCGCCTGCATAGCGCCTGAATCAACCCAAAGGTTAATTGGACATTTACGATCACCTTCTCTCGGGTGTGAGCCTTGGTACTCCGTTAGGTCTTAGTATTACCGGTAATAATACCTCCTCTCATCCGCGTGAAGGATCTAATCCGTTCAAGTGAGAGTTCCTATATTAGAATATACGAAATACAGTCCTAACCTCGCTAACACTTATGCAGCTGTATTTGACCCGGAAGTAATCCACCGTTACTGATATTCCCGGTTACATAGAAAATAGTGTGAAGCTCTCAGATTTTCCCTTGACTTGATTTTTCCTTGTCCTCGCTACCTCTATGGCTAATAGTTAATCATGGGTGAAGTAGCTTTAACTGCATCACTCATGTAGCCCCGAATATTTTACCTCTAGAGTATATGAGAGTCTCAATCCTTCGCACTCTGCACACGTCCCACACTAACGACGAATTCACACGCAGACTATAACATAGTTGATCTACGCCTAACATCTAGAAACCGAGGCCTACTACTAACCCCCAAGCAGTTAGACACATGTGACACACACTCTCCGAACACGCCAACTTCAGTCCAACGATCAAGGGTGGGCCATCCCAGACTATTTACCAGCATTGACATGACCACTACCCATATGCCCGACCGATATGCACCTACATGCTACACAATACTACCCTCACAGCCAGCTACACCACTCGCCGACACGACTGACTTAAAATTATCGGCTTATTACATTGAGCTACCTAACATCTATAATAGTATTACCTTTCGTAACAACTGTCTTATTAATTTAACTCACTATATTCGTGATTTGAGCACTGGACTATTATTGTTGCCCACCAGGCCATAGGTCCTGATCAAGTTAGTTCATATTTTTCACTGCGGTTAAACGGCCCTGTGCCCACGACAACACATGCGCCTAACACGACAATAGCAAGTGTTTATGCGGAAGTTATGAGATAATCTCATGTAATCATCAATTGGGACATCATAATCTACTAGATATATCCTGACTAGCGGTAGAAATGGGACAGAAAGTGGCAACCCCCGATAGTTAAGATGGAATATATCCAGAGACCACACCTTTGGAGGTGGTTGAACATTTCGTGAGTTGATATACAATAATATCGCTGGCATTACCATATAATACTAGAGACACTGGCAATGGGCAAGAAACCAGGAGCATAACAAGACCTGAGGTTACGGTGTCGGAATCACAGTATACCTTCCCAGTATCTTCCAGAATATTCTATTGTCCTACTGTCATCTCAGTACATTTTTGAATGAGATAACCAAAGAAGAATATTCAATAACACTCTATCTCATGTTTAGGTTAATGCTTTACTCTACGGTCTACCCTGGAGGTTTACTGCTATCGCTAATCAAGCACAACATCCAAGGTCAGACATTGACATTCCAATTGTGTTCTTGACGCCTTCCAGCGTATATCCTTCAATGAACCCCCATAAGACTCTATAACTGAGATGATCGTCCCCTTAATCCAAGCCCTTCTTGAAGTCAAAGGCCAGGCACCGATTTTTCGAAACATCGAGAGTCCCTTCCCTACGACCAGAAAGTGGAAGAGCGCCTTCCATCCAGTGGGAGGCCCAGTTGTTTCACCTGAAGAGATCGCGCCAAATAACAGACTAGACGAAAGCTCTTACCACGAGAAGCAGCCGGAGACAAGTCACGCGAACGCGATCAATGATAACGTGCACGTAGCAGGCCAGCGCGTCGGAGCGACAAGAACACTACGCAGGTGCGGTACCACCCTCAGCACCCGTTCCACGTTGAGGTAACCTGGAGGAGGAACCATTGGAGGTCCTGACGCCATTCCCTTGAAGAGGAGCCTACTAGAGCCTCTCAGCATACGATAGCCAGCAAAAGAAATAGGCTGAGTCAATATACACTACGCCCCTGGTGGGTGTGACGCTCCATGGCGAGAGCGGATAGCCGAGGCGCTCGGCGGTCGGACGCGGGTGCATAGAGGGGAGCCGATTAGCCGAGGAGAAAAAAGGGACGACATGACCTATGGTGAGGGAGAAGTATAAAATGAAAGCAGCAATCGAAAGGGTGATTGACACGGTGGAGTGGACAATGCGCTCCACAAAGCAAGCGACTTGCGGCTTCCATCTCTGACGTTTGTCGGGATTGCATTGGAGGAGGGGCAGGCCTGAAACCGGGAGGAGATAGAGTCTGACCAAGATCAACTGGAACCCAAAAAGTAGCAGAAATTCATCCTTCTGGCCTTTGAGAACGCCATCTGCGACGACTACAATCACGAAGAGAAAAACTATGGATCGCCTCTCAGAGGCTAACTTGGGGTGGTCCTCTGTCCAACAGGCTGCAATATTTACGGAGGCCTCCAACAAATCGTTCGGCAAAGGCTGCCTGTTCGAGGCAACAGTAGTGCAATGGTAATGTAAAGCATCGATCCCAAGAGATAATTTACCCGAGCATCCTTGAAATAGGCAAAACTGCCCCTCTATAATAAATCCCATATAAACGAGACTAGATGAGGAACGTATGTGGAGTATTGCCCACTTATCTGGAGTGTGAAGTTTGAAAGCTTGTGAAGTCTTCGGCAACCCATGGGACCTGAGGCAGTTTGGTAAAAGAAGGAGACCTGAGAAGAACGCTGCCATGTGGGAGTCCAGATCTGAGCTACAGCGAGACTACATAGATTGTGTTTGCCCTGTGAACCCTGGTGTGCGGCATTGGGATTTGCAGCGGCGCTTGCTTGTTAATGAATATTCAATCGACAGACAGACACAGCACTGCCTGAGTAACATGAACTGAGAACTGTTTTATTTTTTTGAGCATAGCTCCCTATAGCACTAATGGTTGCTCATTCTTTAGTTGTGTGATACTATTACTTGGGTTGTAATGTCACAGCAGTTTGACCAGTAATAGTTGGATTTATACAGATTCGTATTTTGGATCCCCATTGGAGCTGACGTCCATGATGACAGCTTAGCTTATGCGGGCCATGGTCCATACACACAATTAAAAAATACATTTTGGCTTTTAAATAAATATAAACACTTACAGACGTGTAAACAAGAATGTCGTTTTAAATAATAACTAAATAATTCAAGCTAGTGAGAAATAGAAACAGTTGCCTAGTATTGTGTTATGTTCCTAGTGTGCCTCTTATTTCGTAATACTTCTCTGCTTTTCCCAAACTTAAGGGCCTTGTTCCTAAAACCTGGCAAGCAGAGTGTGAAACCCACCGTGAAAGTTTGCCCACTTTCCGGCAAGTTTTACAATTTGACTTTGCATTGTCAGTCAAGGCCTAGAAAGCGCGGACCCATCCTTATCCCCGCCGAAGGAAATTTGGCCCCAAAGTCGGCTCCAGTGACTGCAGCGCAGTCTAAGAAAGAAGGCTAGTGCATGCGTTGTACAGCGTTGCGCTGAGAGGAAACAAGAATTTCACAGGGTGAGGCAGGGACTGGATAGGAAGAGTCACTCACTGACTAAAAGGGATCTTTACTAATATGATTATAACACTAATGATTTGCACATTGAGAAGAAGGACCCTGTGTTATATTTACAGTAGGATACATGTATCATCTTTTCATTTGGCCACACCAGGTGCTGTGGTGGTTTTGTGTCAAGATTTTCAGGTATGAGCTAATCAACCTGAATACCAGAGTGGGAAAAATGGAGTTCCACATATGATGCACTAATGGGTAATGAAACTAGACGAATCACACAACATATATACCCTACCTCTGCCTGTCACAAATATATTTCAATATCGTTTAATATTTCAAGAAGAATAGCTGTGATGTATATTAGCTATATAGTGTACCCTCTAGACCACTTGTTTTTTGCCTGGTACTCAATTAAACATAACTGTATAGTAAATAATGTGTTGATGTGTTTTGGTGGGGCTGGGTTTAAACAGGAGCTGACACCAAGCAGAGACAAACCTCATCTCATCTGAAGCCAATTCTCCTCCAGAGTGTTTTTCTACCCTGGAGGTGCCCGACCTCAAAACATAGCCAGTCTTTCAAGGAGGAGACAGGGTGGGGTGAATGAGAGACAGAGGGATAGAGAGAGAGAGAGGAAGAGGGAGAGTGAGGGAGAAAGAGAGAGGAAGAGGCAGAGTGAGGGAGAGAGAGAGAGAGAGGGGAAGAGAGAGAGAGGGGAAGAGGGAGCGATAGCGAGAGAAAGACACAAGGGAAAGAGAGAGGGAGGGAGGGAGGGGGAGAGAGAGAGAGAGAAGGGAGGGGACTTCAGAGCATACCCACCCACACCTGTATGAACATAGATATTTTCCATATGCAGTACATATACAGTATAATGGCCCAGGCCTGAGTAGACCAGTTGAGTCAGCGCTACATGGTTTCACATCTGTTTGAGGACACCACTCCTGTGTGCGTGTGTGCCTGCATTTACATTGGCCACCAGCCAAATCACTCTCTCAGCAACTGAGTTAGGAAGGACGCCTGTATCTTTGTAGTGACTGGGTGTATTGTTAAACCATCCAAAGTGTAACTAATAACTTCACCATGCTCAAAGGGATATTCAATGTCTGCTTTTTTTTACTGTATGTTGTATGTGTGGGGTACAGAGATGAGGTAGTCGTTAAAAAATCATGTTCAATACTATAATTGCACACAGAGTGAGTCTGTGCAACTTATTATTTGACTTGTTAAACAAATCATTTTTCCTCCTAAACTTATTTAGGCTTGCCATTACAAAGGGGTTGACTACGTATTGACTCGTTACATTTCATACGTTCACTTGTATTTATTAGAACAAATTTCAGAAACATAATTTCACTTTCACATTATGGAGTATTGTGTGTGTAGGCCAGTGACAAAAAAATACACATTTAATCCCTTTTAAAATGTGGAAAAAGTCAGGGGGTGTGAATACTTTCTGATGGTTCTGTATGCTAACGACTGACTTGCGTTCTGTCAACTATTTTTTCCTCTCCTCCTCTGGGGTTCATACTGTATCATTTTGTCCTAGTTTTGTTCTCTATCCCTGTGGTGTGAAGAGGAGGAGAGGGGGTAGAGAGAAGAGGCAGGGGAAAGAGAGGAGAGACAGAGGGAGGAGAGGAGACGGAGGTGTAGGAGAGGAGAGACAGAGGGGAGGAGAGGAGACAGAGGGGAGGAGTGGAGACAGAGGGGAGGAGAGTGAGACCGAGGGAGGAGTGGAGACAGAGGGGAGGAGGAGAGACAGAGGGAGGAGAGGAGACAGAGGGGAGGAGAAGAGAGACAGAGAGGGGAGGAGAGGAGAGACAGAGGGGAGGAGGAGAGACAGAGGGAGGAGATGGAGACGAGGGGAGGAGAGGAGAGCAGAGGGGAGGAGTGGAGACGAGGGGAGGAGTGGAGAAGAGAGGGAGGAGTGGGAGAACAGAGGGGAGGAGTGGGAGACAGAGGGGAGGCAGTGGAGAGACAGAGGGAGGAGTAGGAGACAGAGGGGAGTGAGAGGAGACAGAGGGGAGGAGAGGAGACAGAGGGAGGAGAGGAGACAGAGGGGAGGAGAGGAGACAGATGGGAGAGAGGAGACGAGGGGAGGAGAGGAGACAGAGGGGAGGAGAGGAGACAGAGGGGAGGAGAGGAGACAGAGGGGAGGGAGAGGAGAGGAGACAGAGGGGAGGAGAGGAGACAGAGGGGGGAGAGGAGACAGAGGGGAGGAGAGGAGACAGAAGGGGGAGGAGAGAGAGGGGTAGGGAGGAGAGGATAGAACAGAGGGGAGGAGTGGAGACAGAGGGGAGGAGTGGAGACAGTGGGGAGGAGGAGAGACAGAGGGGAGGAGTGGAGACAGAGGGAGGAGAGGAGACAGAGGGGAGGAGTGGAGACAGATGGTAGGACAGGAGACGGAGCGGAGGGAGGGAGGAGAGGAGACGGAGGGAGGGAGGAGAGGACTGAGGAGGAGAGGAGAGCAGAGGGGAGGAGTGGAGACAGTGGGGAGGAGTGGAGACAGAGGGGAGGAGGAGAGACAGAGGGGAGGAGAGGAGACAGAGGGAGGAGGAGAGACAGAGGGGAGGAGTGGAGGACAGAGGGGAGGAGAGGAGACAGAGGGGAGGAGTGGAGACAGATGGGAGGACAGAGACGGAGGGAGGGAGGGAGGGAGAGGAGACGAGGGAGGAGGAGAGGAGACTGAGGGAGGAGAGGAGACAGAGGGGAGGAGTGGAGACAGTGGGGAGGAGTGGAGACAGTGGGTAGGAGTGGAGACAGAGGGGAGGAGTGGAGACAGATGGGAGGAGTGGAGACAGTGGGAGGCAGTGGAGACAGATGGAGGAGTGGAGACAGTGAGAGTGGAGACAGTGGGGAGGAGTGGAGACAGTGGGGATGAGTGGAGACAGAGGGGAGGAGACAGAGGGGAGGAGATGAGACAGTGGGGATGAGTGGAGACAGAGGGGAGGAGAGGAGACAGATGGGAGGAGAGGAGAGACGAGGAGGAGTGAGACAGTGGAGAGTGGAGACAGATGGGAGGAGTGAGACGGGGAGGAGAGGGAGGAGAAGACGGGGAGGAGAGAGTAGACAGGGGAGGAGATGGAGACATGGGGAGGAGAAGGAGACAGAGGGAGGAGAGGAGACAGAGGGGAGGGGAGACAGAGGGGAGGAGGATGAGACAGAGGGGAGGAGAGGAGACAGAGGGGAGGAGAGGAGACGAGGAGGGAGGCAGATGGGAGGAGGAGAGACGGAGGGGAGGAGTGGAAGACAGAGGGAGGAGAGGAGACAGAGGGGAGGAGTGGAGCCCAGAGGGGAGGAGTGGGACAGAGGGGAGGAGTGGAGCCAGGTCTGGCTG
>NW_019942689.1:102053-107335 GCF_002910315.2 Salvelinus sp. IW2-2015
GACAGAGGGGAGGAGACAGAGGGGAGGAGATGAGACAGTGGGGATGAGTGGAGACAGAGGGGAGGAGAGGAGACAGATGGGAGGAAGAGAGCGGAGGGAGAGTGGAGACAGAGGGGAGGAGAGGGGACAGAGGGGAGGAGAGGAGACGGAGGGCAGAGAAGAGAAGTGACAGTGGGAAACAGGAGAGTGGAGACAGGGGAGGAGAAAAAAGGTCTGGGTCTCTCTCTCCTGATGTCAGAGGAAGAGTGTCTGGCCCGGAACGAAATGCCAACCAAATGAGGACGGATCGGGATGATCGGGAGGCCAGTATAAAGCTATCCTTAGCCTCCATTATTGAGAGGACAAGACAGATGGGAATATTTCTCCTGAGAGAGTAATACACATACACAATAATATTTGATTCATCCAATATTTATACAGTTGATCCCATTGAGATTAAAATATATTTTATACAGGAGGCCTGTGCCAATAGAGCAATATTCACACAGACATTGTTGTGTTAGCCGCAATACACTGTAGACACAAGTATACTGTAATACACCTCTAACACACAGTATACTGTAATACACTCTTCTAACACACAGTATACTGTAATACACTCTCTAACACACAGTATACTGAATACACTCTCTAACACACAGTATACTGTAATACACTCTCTAACCACACAGTATACTGTAATACACTCTCTAACACACAGTATACTGTAATACACTCTCTAAACACACAGTATACTGTTAATACACTCTCTAACACACAGTATACTGTAATACACTCTCCTAACCACACTATACTGTAATACACTCCTACAACACAGTATACTGTAATACACTCTCTAACACACAGTATACTGTAATACACTCTCTAACACACAGTATACTGTAATACACTCTCTAACACACAGTATACTGTAATACACTCTCTAACACACAGTATACTGTAATACACTCTCTAACACACAGTATACTGTAATAACACTCTCTAACACACAGTGTATACTGTAATACACTCTCTAACACACAGTATACTGTAATACACTCTCTAACACACACACAACCGTCTGTCAACCGTCTGGTAGAGCATGTTTTGACAACGGATATAGAAGTAGATATGATTTCTTTATTTACTTGAAGTTGATTGGTCTACTCCCCCAGCCCTCATGCAACAATGACCATAATGTGTATCCATCTGAGTTGCTGCAGTTCAGTGGCACTCTGACTTTTCCCACTCAGAGGGCTGGAAGAAAACTCTAAATCAGTCACTAAAGATATGGGATAGAAGTCAGGGGTTCAGTTGACGAGGGATTGAATTGTAGACAACACACTACATTTTTAAGCAATAATGCATGAGGGGGTGTGGTATATGGCCAATATATCACGGCTAAGGGCTTTTTCTTAGAGCGACACAACGCGGAGTGCCTGGACACAGCCCTTAGCCGTGGTATATTGGCCATATACCACAATCCCCCGAGGTGCCTTACTGATATTATAAACTGGTTACCAACTTAATTAGAGCAGTAAATATAACTTTTTTTGTCATACCCGTGGTATACGGTCTGATATAACCACGGCTTTCAGCTTTCAGGGCTCGACCCACCCAGTTTATAATAGGTAACATAAATTGGTAAACCACGTTTGATGACACATGGGGTCAATTAATCAATATTCAGATTTAAGGTCGCCTATAAAATAATGCCTATAATTGTAAAACTACACAATCTCTTGTATTATCTGAAAATGTCTGAAAACAAGGTGGAAGAAACTGGATCATTTGAGGGACATTGCACTATACACCAGCTGAAAATGCATTCATTTCAATGTAATTGAATATTCATGTTGGGACATACAAATACACTTTGTAAGAAGTTGACATCAGTCTTCATTTAACAATGCTTTAACCACCTGTAAAAGACATTGAAGCAGGCCTAAATAAAATTTAAAAGTATATTGTCGAGATGAGTAAAAATGCTATGCAAATTGCCATGCTAATATGGCCTTGCTGGTATGACCCTCGTTTGACTTCTCAACTGCCTGTTCTTTCCCAAAAAAAGAAAGAACTGGAAGTTC
Source organism: Salvelinus sp. IW2-2015 (assembly GCF_002910315.2). Taxonomy (NCBI): domain Eukaryota; kingdom Metazoa; phylum Chordata; class Actinopteri; order Salmoniformes; family Salmonidae; genus Salvelinus; species Salvelinus sp. IW2-2015. The sequence goes on from NW_019942689.1 coordinate 104,120, forward strand.
TTATTTGAGTTGTTAGTAATAGGAATTAAAGGTGAAAACATTTTTCAACATGTTGATCTAGAAGAGACAGTTGAAAGGTTAACAGGCCATCGGACCACCACAAGCATCCAGAACAGCTTCAATGCACCTTGACATAGATTCTACAAGTGTCTGGAACTCTATTGGAGGGATGCGACACCGTTCTTCCATGATAAGTTCCATAATTTGGTGTTTTGTTGATGGTGGTGGAAAACGCTATCTCAGGCGTCGGTCCAGAATCTCCCACAGGTGTTTAATTGGGTTGACATCTGGTGACTGAGACGGACATGGCATATTGTTGACATTATTTTCATGCTTATCAAACCATTCAGGGACCACTCGTGCCCTGTGGATGGGGGCATTGTTTAATGGGCAACTTTTATACATGACCCTAGGCATGATGGGATGCTAATTGAATTTCTCAGGGACCACACCTGTGTTGAAGCACCTGCTTTCAAACGACTTTGTATCCCTCATTTCCTCAAGTGTTTCCTTTATTTTGGCAGTTACCTGTAGATATATAAAATACACACACGGTCACACATATACAGTGCCTTCGGAAAGTAATCAGACCCCTTGACTTGCTCCACATTTTGTCAGTGGCGTAAAGTACTTAAGTAGAAATACTATAAAGTACTACTTAAGTCGTTTTTTAGGGTATCTGTACATTACTTTACTATTTATATTTTTGAAAAGTTTTACTTTTACTTCACTACATTCCTAAAGAAAATAATGCACTTTTTACTTGCTACATTTTCCTTGACAGGAAAATATTCAAATTCACACACTTATCAAGAGAACACGTGGTCATTCCTACTGCCTCTGATCTGGCGGACTCACTAAACAAAAATGCATCGTTTGAAAATTATATCTGTGTTGGAGTGTGCCCCTGGCTATCTGTCAATTTAAAAAACAAGAAAATGGTGCCGTCTGGTTTGCTTAATATAACAAATCTGAAATGATTTATACCTTTACTTTTGATACTTAATTACATTTACTTCTGATACTTAAGTATATTTAGAACCAAATACGTTTTACTCATGTAGTATTTTACTGGGTAACTTTCACTTTTACCTTAACTTTCTATTAAATGTATCAATACTCAAGACATTTGGGTACTTTTTCCAACCACCACTGTCACGTCCTGACCATAGAGAGCCTTTATTTTCTATGGTGGAGAAGGTCAGGGTGTGACTGGGGGGTGTTCTAGTATATTCTTTTCTATGTGGGGTTCTAGGTTTATTTTCTATGTTGGTGAATTGTATGATTCCCAATTAGAGGCAGCAGGTAATCGTTGTCTCTAATTGGGGATCATATTTAAGTGGCGTTTGTTCCTACCTGTGTTTGTGGGATATTGTGTTTTGAGTTTGTGCACGTAGCATCTCGTTAGTAACGGTTTATTGTTTTGTTTGCTAAGTTTCACTTTATAATAAATATGTGGAACTCTACATCCGCTGCGCCTTGGTCCGTCTCTACACACGACCGTGACAACCACATTTTGTTAGATTACAGCCTTATTCTAAAATGTATTACATAAAAATAAAAAATCCTCAATCTACACACACTACTCCATAATGACATCACAATACCCCATAATGACATCACAATACTCCATAATGACATCACAATACATTTACATTTACATTTACATTTAAGTCATTTAGCAGACGCTCTTATCCAGAGCGACTTACAAATTGGTGCATTCACCTTATGATATCCAGTGGAACAACCACTTTACAATAGTGCATCTAACTCTTTTAAGGGGGAGGGGGGGGTTAGGAGGATTACTTTATCCTATCCTAGGTATTCCTTAAAGAGGTGGGGTTTCAGGTGTCTCCGGAAGGTGGTGATTGACTCCGCTGACCTGGCGTCGTGAGGGAGTAGGAGTTTGTTCCACCATTGGGGTGCCAGAGCAGCGAACAGTTTTGACTGGGCTGAGCGGGAACTGTACTTCCTCAGAGTAGGAGGCGAGCAGGCCAGAGGTGATGAACGCAGTGCCCTTGTTTGGGTGTAGGGCCTGATCAGAGCCTGAAGGTACGGAGGTGCCGTTCCCCTCACAGCTCCGTAGGCAAGCACCATGGTCTTGTAGCGGATGCGAGCTCAACTGGAAGCCAGTGGAGAGAGCGGAGGAGCGGGGTGACGTGAGAGAACTTGGAAGGTTGAACACCAGACGGGCTGCGGCGTTCTGGATGAGTTGTAGGGGTTTAATGGCACAGGCAGGGAGCCCAGCCAGCAGCGAGTTGCAGTAATCCAGACGGGAGATGACAAGTGCCAAATACCCCATAATGACAATGCAAAAACAGAATTTTGGATATGTTTGCAAATTCATTTTTGTACATTTTATTTCACCTTTATTTAACTAGGTAGGCAAGTTGAGACAAGTCCTCATTTACAACTGCGATCTGGACAAGATAAAGCAAAGCAGTACGACAAAAACAACACAGAGTTACACATGGGAAAAACAAACGTACAGTCAATAACACAATAGAAAAATCTGCATACAGTGTGTGCAAATGGAGTAAAGAGGTAAGCGCAACTAAATAGGCCAATAGTGGCAAAGTAATATTACAATTTAGCAATTTAGACTGGAGTGATAGATGTTGCAGATGAGGATGTGCAAGTAGAAATAATGGTGGGCAAAAAGAGAGAAAAACAAATTATGGGGATGAGGTAGGGAGTTGTTGGGATGGCTATTTACAGATGGCGCTGTGTACAGCTGCAGCGATCGGAAGGTGCTCTGACAGCTGACGCTTAAAGTTAGTGAGGGAGATATAAGTCTGCAACTTAGTGATTTCTTGCAATTCGTTCCCAGTCACTGGCAGCAGAGAACTGGAAGGAAAGCAGCTTAAAGTAGTGGCTTGGCTTTGGGGATGACCAGTTGAGATATATACCTGCTGGGAGCGCGTGCTACGGACAGTGTGTTGTTATGGTGACCAGTGAGATATACCTGCTGGAGCGCGTGCTACGGGTGGGTGTTGTTATGGTGACCAGTGAGATATACCTGCTGGAGCGCGTGTACGGGGGTGTTGTTAGGTGACCAGTGAGATATACCTGCTGGAGCACGTGCTACGGTGGTGTGCGTTATGGTGACCAGAGAGATATACCTGCTGAGCGCTGTTACGGTGTGGGTGTTGTATATGGTGACCAGTGAGATATACCTGCTGGAGCACGTGTTACGGGTGGGTGTGATCGCTCTCT
>NW_019942689.1:107360-112389 GCF_002910315.2 Salvelinus sp. IW2-2015
CAGAGTTACACATGGGATATAACAACGTACAAGTCAATAACACAATAGAAAAATCTGCATACAGTGTGTGCAAATGGAGTAAAGAGGTAACGCCAATAAATAGCCAATAGTGGCAAAGTAATATCAATTTAGCAATTTAGACTGGAGTGATAGGATGTTGCAGATGAGGATTGTGCAAGTAGAATAATGGTGCTGCAAAAGAGAGAAAAACAAATTATGGGGATGAGGTAGGTAGTTGTTGGATGGGCTATTTACAGATGGGCTGTGTTACAGCTGCAGCGATCGGAAGGTGCTCTGACAGCTGACGCTTAAAGTTAGTGAGGGAGATATAAGTTCCAACTTAGTGATTCTTGCAATTCGTTCCAGTCACTGCAGCAGAGAATGGAAGGAAGGCAGCTAAAGTAGTGTTGGCTTTGGATGACCAGAGAATATACCTGCTGGGGCGCGTCTACGGTGGGTTTTTGTATGGTGACCAGTGAGATAAACCTGCTGAGCGCGTGCTACGGGTGGGTGTTGTTATTGGTGACCAGTGAGAATATACCTGCTGGAGCGCGTGTACGGGTGGGTGTTTTTATGGTGACCAGTGAAATATACCTGCGGAGCCGTGCTACGGTGGGTGTTGTTATGGTGACCAGAGAAATAACCTGCTGGAGCGCGTGTTACGGGTGGGTGTTGTTCATGGTGACCAGTGAGATATACCTGCTGGAGCCTGTTACGGGTGGTGTTGTTATGTGACCAGTGAGCATATACCTGCTGAGCCGTTTACGGGTGGGTGTTGTATATGGTGAACCAGTGAGAATAATAAACCTGCTGGGCACGTGCTACGGGTGGGTGTTGTTATGGTGACCAGTGAGATATACCTGCTGGAGCACGTGTTACGGGTGGGTGTTGTTATGGTGACCAGTGAGATATACCTGCTGGAGCACGTGTTACGGGTGGGTGTTGTTATGGTGACCAGTGAGCTGAGATAAGGCGGAGCTTTACCTAGCAAAGACTGACCTGGAGACAGTGGGTTTTGCGACGAATATGTATGTTGTCGTCTGCTTTGCTTAATATAACACATTTGAAATGAATTATACTTTTACTTTTGATACTTAATTACAATTTCTTCTGATACTTATGTATATTTAGAACAAAATACTTTTTACTTTTTACTCAAGTAGTATTTTACTGGGTCATGAAAATAAAAAAACTGAAATATCACATTTACGTAAGTATTCAGACCCTTTACTCAGTACCTTGTTGAAGCACATTTGGCAGCGATTAAAGCCTTGAGTCTTCTTGGATAGGAAGCTACAAGTTTGGCACACCTGTATTTGGGGAGTTTCTCCTATTATTCTCTGTAAATCCTTTCAAGCTCTGTCAGGTTGGATGGGGAGCGTCGCTGCACAGCTATTTTCAGGTCTCTCCGGAGATGTTCAATCATGTTCAAGTCAGGGCTCTGGCTGGGCAACTCAAGGACATTCAGAGACTTGTCCCGAAGCCACTCCTGTGTTGTCTTGGCTGTGTGCTTAGGGTCGTTGTCCTGTTAGAAGGTGAACCTTCGCCCCAGTCTGAGGTCCTGAGCGCTCTGGAGCAGGTTTTCATTAAGGATCTCTCTGTACTTTACTCCGTTCATCTTTGCCTCGATCCTGACTAGTCTCTCAGTCCCTGCCGCTGAAAAACAACCCCACAGCATGATGCTGCCAGCACCATGATTTACCGTAGGGATGGTGCCAGGTTTCCTCCAGACGTGACCCTTGTCATTCAGGCCAAAGAGTTGAATCTTGGTTTCATCAGTCCAGAGAATCTTGTTTCTCCTGGTCTGAGAGTTTTTAGGTGCCTTTTGGCAAACTCCGAGTGGGCTGTCGTGCCTTTTACTGAGGAGTGGCTTCTTTCTGGCTACTCCACCATAAAGGCCTGCTTGGTGGAGTGCTGCAGAGATGGTTGTCCTTCTGGAAGGTTCTCCCATCTCCACAGAGGAACTCTAGAGCTCTGTCAGATAGACCATCGAGTTCTTGTTCACCTCCCTGACCAAGGCCCTTATCCCCCAATTGCTCAGTTTGGCAGGGTGTCCAGGTCTAGGAAAAGTATTGGTTTCACGCCTGCTCCCGCTCCCCCTCTCTAGTGCTCAAGGGCGCCAGGCTGCCCATCATTACGCAGACCTGTGACCATCATTACACGCATCAGCATTTCATTGGACTCACCTGGACTCCTTCACTTTGTTGATTGCCCCCTCTATATCTGTCTGTTCCTCAGTTTGATCCCCGTGTCAGCATTAATGTCATTTTGTTTACCCTGTCCAAACGCTGTCTGTGTTCTGTTTCATGTCCGTTATTAAATGTTCACTCCCTGTACTTGCTTCTCATCTCGTAGCCTCTGTCCTTACACTTGGTGGTTCCAAACTACTTCCATTTTAGAATGATGGAGGCCACTGTGTTCTTGGGGACCTTCAATACTGCAGAAATGTTTTGGTATACTTCCCCAGATCTGTGCCTCGACACAATCCTGTCTTGGAGCTCTACGGACAATTTCTTCAACCTCATGGCTTGGTTTTTTCTCTGACATGCACTGTCAACTGTGGGACCTTATATAGACAGGTGTGTGCCTTTCCAAATAATGTGAAATCATTTCTAAAAACGTGTTTTCGTTTAGTCAGTATGGGGTATTGTGATGTCATTATGGGGTATTGTGATGTCATTATGGGGTGCTGTGTATAGATTGCTGAGGAATATATTTTATTTAATCAATTTTAGAATAAGACTGTGACGTAGCAAAATGTGGGAAAAGTCAAGGGGTGTTTCCGAAGGCACTGTAGAATGCATTTTTTTTTCTTGAGTAAATATTTATTGTATTATTTAATATGGTTATTTCAATATCTTCATATATTTCAAATATTAACATTAATGTCAAAATCAATCAAGAGATGTGCCTTCTGTAACAGAGTTCAAATTATGTTCTCTATTAGCTTCTTTATGTCCATTCAAGATGTCGAGGAGTTCATTTTATGAAACGCAGACTAATAACTTTCTCCCTACATCCCTTAGTGGCAATAAAGCTGACGTTTACGGTGCGAAACTAAAGCCTTTTTTTTTAAATAAATGTCTCTGGTCAATGGCTGACATCAATACCAGAAGAAACTGGAGGATGAGATCAATTAGAGGAGATTTATGGGGATTAGAATGGAACAGCCTGTAGAGGTAGCTAAATAAGCGTACCAAATGGTGCCCTATTCCCTATACTGTATACTCCTCTACTTTTGATTAAGGCCCCTAATATATAGGGAATAGGGTGCCGTGTGTGATGCACGCGCCCACTGACTAGGTTCGGAGATGGACTCTTTTACAATGGCTGAGCACAATGAATAGGCTACTCTCAATGTATAAATTATGATTTTATTTTTTCCAGACTATACCCCATTCTATTCAACACTTCATGGACCACCAATTTCGTTCATTATTTCCATAATTCAAAACTGAACGGGTTTCAATATAACCCATGCTATCATGACCTCTGCTAGAATATAGGTTTTTCAAAATCCTTTCTTTTTATCTGTATTCATAAGATCTGTCTGTAATTTAAATGAAATGTTCTTTACGTCACGTAGTAATTACATTGGTAGGTACAGTGTAATTGAACTGTAGACACGTATTGTTGTATACAGTAGTTCTTACAATGTTCACACAGTACCTATAATTACATTTGTCTTAATAACAAGCCGTAAGAAACAGAATCACAAATCACTGGCTTTTCCTCACAGATGTACATTCTATGATAATTTATACATGAGATGATTTAAACGAGGAAGGAAAATAAGGCCAACATATTTCAGAGGGTCGTTAGCATGAACAATTAGTGTGGATAACATGTAAGATAGGGTGTTATTTTGGTCTTCAAGCTTTGATGCGCGTGCAGAACCTATTGGGGTGGGGTTGTGAGTGTGTGTATGAGTGTGTGTGTGCAGATGTGTATGTGCATACGTGTAATGAGATAGAGAGAGAGACGGGGGAAGAAAGGGGAAGAGAAAGAGATGTAGAAAGCTAGTGAGATGGAGAGAGGGGGGGAGAAAGGGGAAGAGATTGTCATTTGCATGTGTGATTTCATGAAGTTTAATTTTTATAGTAATTTATTTGAATTTGGCGGCTCTGCTTTTTCACTGGACAATGTTGGCTGATGTAAACTGAGGCAGCATCAATAGGCGCGTTTGGGGAAACACGATAACTTGTAGTGTTATTCAGTCACCCTCGCACAGTTTCGGAACGCTGTCTGTGGGACACGCATCATAGGACCTGGTTTCCACAGAGACAAAGAACTTATGCTCTGGAACTGGACAAGCTTAAACGGCTCGGCTGGAACTGAACTGCTTTTTAGGTTGAAAAAAGTGTCCAGGTACTCAACAACCAAGTTTCTAGGTGCCCAAAGACACCAAGTTGACGAAGCTAAAGCACTGACTTTTGTTTGAATTAGTAAGTCAGGCAATAAATTCAGCAAGTATTTTAAGTGGGTCACAATGCACATAAACTCTTTTCAGAAATACTACTGTACAGTCAATGAGATTGCCGCGTATCTTAAAGGGACGATCGCTGTAGGAAATGTTGTGTGTCCGTGCCGGCTGTTGTCCAATCGATATTGGGAGTGAGAAACCTGGAATTAGCAGTCTCCCTGTGTGAAGCAGATCCAGATCAGGTGTTTTTTTGTTTGCCTGATTAGTCTTAAAACTGGAGTGCCTAAGCTTATAACTGCTGCAGGAATTTTTTTTTTACGTCGGCAGACGCCATCTGCCGATAGTGGTTAATTAACGATGCTCTATCAGAAATAATGCTAAAAAACGAGCTTGGTCCAAATGTAATTTTGCATAACCAAATCGTGATTGTTTGTTTTTTTCAGCTGGTTTGAAATGCTGGAGTTACAAGCTGAAAGCTTAAACAGCAGGAAAAAACACTGTACATTTGTAGAGATACTTACATGTGACGTGGATGTGACGTTGGTCAAGTAAGAAGGCAATATTAGGAAATCATGGAGAAACATCGATAGCAAGAAGATACAACGC
>NW_019942689.1:112565-129111 GCF_002910315.2 Salvelinus sp. IW2-2015
CAATACACCAAATTAAAGCTACACTTGTTGTGAATCCAGCCAACGTGTCAGATTTCAAAAAGGCTTTACGGCGAAAGCAAACGATGCTATTATCTGATGACAGCACCCCAGCAAACAAACACAGACAATCATATTTCAACCCTCCAGGCGCGACACAAAACGCAGAAATAAAGATATAATTCATGCCTTTGAAGATCTTCCTCTGTTGGCACTCCAATATGTCCCATAAACATCACAAATGGTCCTTTTGTTCGATTAATTCCGTCGATATATATCCAAATGTCCATTTAATTGACGTGTTTGATCCAGAAAAACACTGGTTCCAACACGCGCGACATGATTACAAAATATCTTATAAGTTATCTGTAATCTTTGTCCGAACATGTCAAACAACTTTCCTAATACAACTTTAGTTATTTTTTATCGTAAATAATCGATCAAATTTAAGACGGAGTAAACAGTGTTCAATACCGGACGAAAACAAAGTGGAGCGTGCTTTTCAGGTCACCCGCCTCAAACAAAGAGTCCTCTTCGATTTACCCTCGTTCTGAACAGTGTTACTTCTTCATTTCTCAAAGGAAAAATGTCAACCAATTTCTAAAGACTGTTGACATCCAGTGGAAGCGATAGGAACTGCAAGCAAGTCCCTTAGAAATCTGGATTCTCAATGAAAAACCATTGAAAAGAGAGTGACCTCAAAAAGTTTAAAATTCTGAATGGTTTGTCCTCGGGGTTTCGCCTGCAAAATAAGTTCTGTTATACTCACAGACATCATTCAAACAGTTTTAGAAACATCAGAGTGTTTTCCATCCAAATCTAACTAATAATATGCATATCTTAGCTTCTGGGCCTGAGTAGCAGGCAGTTTACTTTGGGCACGCTTTTCATCCGGAAATGAAAATACTGCCCCCTATCACAAATAAGTTAAGGACAACAAAGTCAAGGTATTGGACTGGCCATCACAAAGCCCTGACCGCAATCCTATAGAAAATCTGTGGGCAGAACTGAAAAAGCGTGTGCGAGCAAGGAGGCCTACAAACCTGACTCAGTTACAGAAGCTATCTCAGGAGGAATGGGCCAAAATTCACCCAACTTATTGTGGGAAGTTTGTGGAAGACTTCCTGAAACATTTGACCCAAGTTATACAATTTAAAGGCAGTATGCTTGGGGTCATTGTCCATTTGGAAGACCCATTTGCGACCAAGCTTTAACTTCCTGACTGATGTCTTGAGATGTTGCTTCAATATATTCACATAATTGTCTTTCCTCATGATGCCATCTATTTTGTCATGTGTCATGCACAAAGTAGATGTCCTAACCGACATGCCAAAACTATAGTTTGTTAACAGCCAAAGTGTGTTTCCTTCCTAAGTTACAGTATTTGGTTAATACAGGTTTTAATAACATCACAAACTGAAAAGCAATATGACATTATTATTCTTTAGATCCCCACTGACCATTCCTATCTTAGAAATATTTTTCCAATATTCACTTTTTGGGTGTTATAGTCTTGGCTGCAAAAATCTTCTGGGGGACAAAGACATTCCTTTAGTAATACTGAAGAGCAGGAGGGAGAGTCCCCTCCTCCTTAATTTATGACAGAGTGTTAAGTTGTCAACCCCCCCTCACCTCTCCTGTGGGAGAGAGGGGGGTCTGGCTATCTGTCAGCCATTTGCCAAGCTGACCTGAGGCCTTGGATCCTCAGCCAGGAGAGTCATGACAGCACAGAGACTAGAAAACACAGAAGGAGACCACCACTGTCTCTGAAGCCGTGGCTGGGAGATGTGCCAGACTGGTTGATGTGGAGAAAACATTGAGTACAGTACAGGGTAAACATTGGTTGTATCCGCATTGTTTCAATGTTGTTGACTTAAACTCCATGACCATGACACAACTACTCTACCAGTTCATCAATACTGGAAAAACTCAGCTCAGAGATAAACACACAGAATAGGAGAGCAGAGAGACGTCACAAAGTCAGGAATCAAAAGAATACAGAGTGAATTGTTTTGAAAAGGGAGCAGAGTCCTGTAGATTCTATCTGTAGAACTCTTGGAAGCATACTTGGAATCCTGTGGTGTTCTCAAGGCTCAGAGAGATTTCTATAAGGTTTAAAGTTGGTCTGTTGGTATGATGCAGCATTTATAGGCGGGCAATAAGGTGATGCGTAGCGTCAGATGGCTCAGTGGTTCTGGAGAGAAAGGGGACATCAGGCCTCAGCAGGGGGGAGACACGATTTACACATACACACAGCCTGTCTGCCTGTCTCTGTCTGTCTGCCTGTCTATTGCTAGCTGCTGAACAGTCTATTCAGATTATTTTATTCCGTTAACCTCCTTACCTGTCTCTGTCTGCCTGTCTCTGCCTGTCTATTGCTACCTGTCTCTGTCTGCCTGTCTCTGCCTGTCTATTGCTACCTGTCTCTGTCTGTCTCTGTCTATTTCTAGCTGCTGAACAGCCTCTTCAGATTATTTTATTCCATGAACCTCCTTACCTGTTCCTCAAGCTCTTCGCTGACACCCATAATCCTATTTGACTGTCTGGATGAGGGACGGTGAACCTTCCCTGACGTAAAATTTTACTGAATGAAATTACCCAAATACATTTGAGTAGAGCACGTCGTAATGGTATTTTATCCCCCATGATAAAGTGTTCTTATCTTTGACACAGGTAATAAAATTCACCACAGACTCTGATTGGTTAGGAGTGGCCATTACTATGTATTTTATTATCTTATTAATAATAATAATAAATTCTGAGTAACTGTGGATTTGGGCCAGACTTACACCCCTAAATAATTATAGTTTCATGCTTCATGTTCCCCCATTGTCCTCTGTACGAATACTGAACTAATGGAATTCAGTTTAATAACTTCATTTTTCTGACAAAGCACTTCAACTGTGGCATAAAACCCAGCATTGTAGAGCTACATACAATTTGATTTGATACATTTCACAACAACACAAAGCCAAACAACGCATGACAAGTCCAGAGAGTCCATTCAACACAACAGTTATCAAACATAACATGTGGATACATACGGGTCAAATCTCCCTCAGGTGAATAGAACTAATCTCTCTTGTAAGATTGCCTTGTGTATTGGTAAATGGCGCTGGTGCTATAAACTATGAATTATGTTATTGTTCTATCTACAGTAAGTATAGATTTAAAAAAAAATAACAGCCAGCACTGAAGGATAAAACAGTAATCACTGAGGGATAAAACTGTTATTCTTTATATTCTTTAATTTATGAGGAAAAAAAATACGTATTTACATATACTACCGCTCAAAAGTTTGGGGTCACTCAGAAATGTCCTTGTTTTTTTAAAGAAAAGCACATTTTTTGTCCATTAAAATAACATCAAATTGATCAGAAATACAGCGTAGACATTGTTAATTTTGTTAATGACTATGGTAGCTGGAAACGGAAGATATTTTATGGAATATCTACATGGGCGTACAGAGGCCCATTATCAGCAAACATCACTCCTGTGTTCCAATGGCAGGTTGTGTTAGTTAATCCAAGTTTATCATTTTAAAAGGCTAATTGATCATTAGAAAACCCTTTTGCAATTGTGTTAGCACAGCTGAAAACTGTTGTCCTGTTTAAAGAAGCAATAAAACTGGCCTTCTTTAGACTAGTTGAGTATCTGGAGCATCAGCATTTGTATGTTCTATTACAGGCTCAAAACGGCCAGAAACAAAGACCTTTCTTCTGAAACTCATCAGTCTATTCTTGTTCTGAGCAATGAAGGCTATTCCATGCGTGAATTTGCCAAGAAACTGAAAATCTCATACAACGCTGTGTACTACTCCCTTCACAGAACAACGCAAACTGACTCTAACCACAATTGAAAGAGGAGTGGGAGGTCCCGGTGCACAACTGAGCAAGAGGACAAGTACATTAGAGTGTCTATTTTGAGAAATCCAGGAGTCACCTCTTCACTGTTGACATTGAGACTGGTGTTTCAGGAGGCTGAAGAAATTTGGCTTGGCACCTAAAATCCTCACAAACTTTCACAGATGCACAATTGAGAGCATCCTGTCTGGCTGTATCACCACCTGGTACGGCAAAAACACTGCCCAACGCCTCACCGGGGGCAAACTACCTGCCCTCCAGAACACCTACAGCACCCGATGTCACAGGAAGGCCAAGAATATATATATATATATATATTTTTTTTTTTAACTAGTCAGGTCAGTTAAGAACAAATTCTTATTTACAATGATAGCCTACTCCGGCCAAACCCTAACGACGCTGGGCCAATTGTGCGCCGCCCTATGGGACTCCCAATCACAGCCAGTTGTGATAAAGCCTGGAATCGAACCAGGGTCTGTAGTGATGCCTCTATCACTGAGATGCAGTGCCTTAGACCCCTGCGCCACTCGGGAGCAGTTGTTGTCATCAAGGACAACAACCACCCGAGCCACTGTCTGCTCACCCCGCTATCATCCAGACGGCGAGGTCAGTACAGGTGCATCAAAGCTGGAACCGAGAGACTGAAAAACAGCTTCTATCTCAAGGCCGTCAGACTGTTAAATAGCCATCACTAGCACATTAGAGGCTGCTGCCCTATATACGTAGGCTTGAAGTCACTGACCACTTTAATAATTGCAACACTAGTCACTTTAATAATGTTAAAATATTTTGCATTACTCATCTCATATGTATATACTGTATTCTATTCTACTGCATCTTAGTCTATGCAGATCTCACATTGTTTGCCCAAATATTTATATATTCTTAATTCCGTTCCTTTACTTTTGATTGTGTGTATTCTTAGATATTACTTGTTAGATATTACTGCACTGTTGGAGCTAGAAACACAAGCATTTCGCTACACCCGCAATAACATCTGCTAAACACTTGTATGTAACAAATAAAATGTGATTTGATTTTGACTAGTCAGGATCAAGGGGAAGATAAACAGAGCAAAGTACAGAGAGATCCTTCATGAAAACCTGCTCCAGAACGTTCAGGACCTCAAACTGGGGCTAAGGTTTAGCTTCCAACAGGACAACAACCCTAAGCACTCAGCCAAGACAACGCAGGAGTGGCTTCGAGACAGTTCCCAATGTCCTTGAGTGGCCCAGTCATAGCCCGGACTTGAACCCGATCAACATCTGTTTTTGCTTTGTCATTATGGGATATTGTGTTTAGATTGATGAGGGGGGAAAAAACGATTTTATCAATTTTAGAATAAGCCTGTAACGTAAAACAAAATGTGAAAAAAGTCAAGGGGTCTGAATACTTTCTGAATGCACTGTATATTCCACTATTAATGTCTTATGCAGATACAACTCATTGAAACTGTGTGTGTCTGGTAATAGTCTTTCTTGTATATTGCCAAACTGTTGATGAAGAAATGATCCAGATGTTCTGCAGTGTTTGATTAGTTATATATCATTAATGCATCCATAATATCCCTTTTGCTTTCCGTGAAAAATACTCCACTGCCTTCTCCAAACTATGATGGAGATTGAACATGTTCTCATGCTTTATGTTAAGGTCACAGTGATCCAGAGAGGTTGTCGTGACCGGTTACCTTAGAGATCACTTAGCAACGGTTCTCCTGACTTCTGCAGTCATAGTAACAGTCAGATACCATCTACTGACCACTGTGTGTGCGTGCATGTGGTGCGTGCATGTGTCTCCGCAGGGGAGAAATGTATCTCTGCAGGGGAGATGTGTAGGAAGAGGAGAGTAGGTGGTGTTCCACCCCACCCAGGTGGAACTATGTTCCCCTCCTGCTGTCCGGTAAACACACTGATGGATTACAGGACAGGGATAGTGTGTTTAAAGCAGCCTCTACTCTCACCTCTAAACAGCCTTCATGCTCTCTCGATGTCCCTCTCTCTCTCTTCCTCTACCCCCCATCTCTCCTTTCCTCTCCTTCTCTTCCTCTGTCTCTATATCCCCAATCTCTGTTTCACTCTCTCTTCCTCTCTCTATCCTCCATCTCTCTTTCCCTCTCATTCTCTCTCTCTATCTCTAATCTCTGTTTCACTCTCTCTCTTTGTCTATCCCCCATCCCTTTCCCTTCTTCTCTTCCTCTGTCTCTCTATCCTTCATCTCTCTTTCCTTCTCCTTCCTCTCTCTCTTCCTCGGTCTCTTCACCCCCCCCATCTCTCTTTCCCAGTCTCTCCCTCTCTGGACATGAAACCAGTCTTGATAAGTCTACGTTGTTCCCCCTCCCCCACTCTCCTCCTTCCTCTCAATCTCTTATTTTCTCTCTGTCTCTACATTGGACATTAAGCTGGTCCTTGATGACTATGAGTCTCCTCTCCTAGCTGTTTATGTGGGAATGGTCAGGGTTACACTGGACTGTTAGCCGTTTATACACTTATTAAAGAGTAGAGAAAGAGGGATGGAGAGATAGAGGGAAAAGAGCAGGAGAGATAGCAAGCTGCACTGGGGTCTTACAGAGAGATAGCAAGCTGTGCTGGGGTCTACAGAGAGATCGCAAGCTGCGCTGGGGTCTACCTAGAGATAGCAAGCTGTGCTGGGGTATACAGAGAGATAGCAAGCTGCGCTGGGCTTTACAGAGAGATAGCAAGCTGCGCTGGGGTCTACAGAGAGATAGCAAGCTGCGCTGGTGTCTACAGAGAGATAGCAAGCTGCGCTGGGGTCTACGGAGAGATAGCAAGCTGCTCTGGGGTCTACAGAGAGATAGCAAGCTGCGCTGGGGTCTACAGAGAGATAGCAAGCTGCGCTGGGGTCTACAGAGAGATAGCAAGCTGCGCTGGTAGGGTTTAAAATAGAGTCCATTTAAACTCACTAGAAGGAGGGGAAAGCAGTTTGTTGAGTGGAAATGGGAACGGATGTTCATCAAAACCTAACTGGAAGTTATTACTCTTCTCTCAAACACACCACACACACCAACACACACCACCACACACACACACACACACACACACACACACACCACACACACACACACACACACAACACACACACACACACACACACACACACACACACACACACACACAGAGTCATCCCTCAGTCTGAGCACGTCCCTCACTGTCCAACACACTCATCTCTCTGAAATCCAATTAATAAGTCATTTGCATAAATCATTGTCTGTCAATACGCAGGATGGTGTCAATCCTGGGAAACACACATCTGACTGCCGCTCGCTGCCAAAGTTTAGACACGCTAAAATGATTTATGTTTCATTTGGTTTTGTCTTTGACTAATGATGATTGAGTGTCCGTACCACAGAATGGTATTGGAGACTACGTGAGTTGTTGCCGTGTGTTGGGTTTGCTGAGTTTAGTGGATTACTTGCTATTATGTAGAATTATGAAACAAATGCAATTGTTGGAGAGCAGTACTTGTTTCTGAGAAATAAATCCATATTTAGTTTCAATTTGCGTCATCGTTTTGGGACAGATACAATAACATCAGGCTACATGACACTAGAATATACTGTACTGTAGATTATTAGGGGTGTTCAAAACTCTGACCCTACGAGGCCCAGAGCCTGCTGGTTTTCTGTTCTACCTGAAAATGAATTGCACCACCTGGTGTCCCGGGTCTAAATCAGTCCTCTGAATTAGAAGGAGGGGGAAAAAAAAACAATGGGGGACAAAAAAACAAATTGCCCCAGTGGGAAAACTTTGGCCCCCCCCTTTTTCCCCTGGGGTGGGGGGGGGGGTCCCCCCAGGTTTTTTTCCCCCAAAATCCCAGTTTTTTTTCCCGCCCCCCGCCTGATTAGAGAGGGAACAATGAAACAATGCAGTGGAACTGGCTTCCCTGGTGTCCCAGGTCTAAATCAGTCCCTGATTAGAGAGGGAAGAATGAAACAATGCAGTGGAACTGGCTTCCCTGGTGTCCCAGGTCTAAATCAGTCCCTGATTAGAGAAGGAAGAATGAAACAATGCAGTGGAACTGGCTTCCCTGGTGTCCCAGGTCTAAATCAGGACTTCCAGGTCCAAAGTTGAGTTTGAGGGCTATAGATGATGAATGCTAACATCAGGTGTTATGAATGCCTATAACACTGTTATGTCACACAAGTTATGAGCAAAGTAAAATAGTGTTTGGTTTCTGAGCGATCAATCCTACTTCCTTGTGAGGAGTTGTATTTCCCTCGGCGCAATATTTTAAGACCAAACTACATCACATTACAACGGTTGTCGCCTACTGCATTAATGCATTGTCACAGTGTGATCATGTCACAGATGTAAACAATCTTTACAAGCTTAGTAGGGAGATGGGACTTGTTACTGAACTCATCATCAATTACAGCAAACGTTTCGCTCCGCTAGATGTGGACCAGAGGTATCTCCCGTCGATAAACAAGAAGCCCCAGAATAGAAAACATTAATTTTCAGGTTTCCACAGTGAAAAGAGAGCAGAGCAGGAAACCTAAAAACACAAAGGATATTTTTTTGTTGCCTCTGGTCTTTCTTGACAGATGCTGAAGTGATAATCAGTATGTGTTGAAAATCAGAGAGAGTTGGCTCTCTCAAGAGGTATGCTGGATAGGGCTGTTTCTATGTTGCTGTTTGTTTAAAATGATGGAGCAGCAGGCAGAGTAGACAACATTATGATGGAGCAGCAGGCACAGAGTAGACAACATTATGATGGAGCAGCAGGCAGAGTAGACCCATTAGTGATGGTGAAGAGCAGCATGCCAGAGTAGACACCATTATGATGGAGCAGCAGGCAGAGTAGACACCATTATGATGGAGCAGCAGGCAGAGAGTAACCACATTATGATGGAGCAGCAGGCCAGAGTAGACAACATTATGATGGAGCAGCAGGCACAGAGTAGACACCATTATGATGGAGCAGCAAGCAGAGTAGACACCATTATGATGGAGCAGCAAGCAGAGTAGACAACATTATGATGGAGCAGCAGGCACAGAGTAACACCATTATGATGGAGCAGCAAGCAGAGTAGACACCATTATGATGGAGCAGCAGGCAGAGTAGACAACATTATGATGGAGCAGAGCACAGAGTAGACAACATTATGATGGAGCACGCAGACAGAGTAGACAACATTATGATGGAGCAGCAGGCAGAGTAGACCAACATTATGATGGAGAGAGCAGGCACAGAGTAGACAACATTATGATGGAGCAGCAGGCAGAGTAGAACAACATTATGATGGAGCAGCAGGCAGAGTAGACAACATTATGATGGAGCAGCAGGCAGAGTAGACAACATTATGATGAGCAGCAGGCACAGAGTAGACACCATTATGATGGAGCAGCAAGCAGAGTAGACACCATATGATGGAGCAGCAGGCAGAGTAGACAACATTATGATGGAGCAGCAGGCAGAGTAGACAACATTATGATGGAGCACAGGCAGAGTAGACAACATTATGATGGAGCAGCAGGCAGAGTAGACAACATTATGATGGCAGCAGGCACAGAGTAGACAACATTATGATGGAGCAGCAGACAGAGTAACAACATTATGATGGAGCAGCAGGCAGAGTAGACAACATTATGATGGAGAGCAGCACAGAGTAGCAACATTATGATGGAGCAGCAGCAGATAGACAACATTATGATGGAGCAGCAGGCAGAGTAGACAACATTATGATGGAGCAGCAGGCACAGAGTAGACAACATTATGATGGACAGCAGGCAGAGTATACAACATTATGATGGAGCGAGCAGGCACAGATATAGACAACAGTTCCGCCAATCCACTTCAGTCTGAAAACTTAGACTTGTGTTCTCCTGATAGAGGTTTGATAAAGGGAATACAAGGCCGGCAGTTGAGCAACAGGAGAAATCTACAGGCTTAAATCACCAATCAATGGGAGAGATTGACACCATCTAGCAATCAATATCCACATATGCACCCCTGTATTGGGTTGGAGTTTGTACAGATGCACACCTCTTGTACCCCTTGAAAAACCTTAGAGAAGCCAACTACATCCCCACGTTGCCCCACTCTCCACTTCCACCTAATGACAGTCATTACCATTCACACACATCTTTCTGCTTCATTTACACTATTTTAACTAGGCAGATCCATCATAGCACTCTTCTCCAGTCCTCGCTAGCGCTTGGCTGGCTCGCTCTCCCTCCGTCTGATTTATTCTGATTACCTCTCTTCCTCTCGCCTCTCACTGCGAGGAAAAGAAACCTTGAACCTTTTATATTAAGAAACTGTCATTTAAAATTTCATCAGTCATTACTGATGATTCGCAGGGCTCTCGGTCTTCACGTGAGGATGCTAATAGGCTAGGTAAATAAAGGGTGATGCACCTGCCCCCCAAAAAACACTCAGCAGCAACACTGTCATTCAGGGGTGTTTTGCTTTGGAAAAGACAAGGCCAAACTTAATGAAAGTTTTCCCCTCTTGTTTATTACACACTGAGTGAGTTTGTGTGCCATTTCAAAGCGCTTGTGTGTGTGTGTGTGTGTGTGTGTGTGTGTGTGTGGTGTGTGTGTGTGTGTGTGTGTGTGTGTGTGTGGTGTGTGTGTGTGTGTGTGTGTGTGTGTGTGTGTGTGTGTGGTGGTGTGTGTGTGTGTGTGTGTGTTGTGTGTGTGTGTGTGTGTGTGTGTGTGTGTTTGATGAAAAGACCAATCATCACATTCAGTATAAGCCCACGCCCTCCAGATTATTCTGTGACCTCTATAAAACAGCCTAGTAAATATATCCTGTAATTCCTCCCTGACCCTCAAATAGCCTGAATGAATACAGCCTGTAATTCCTCCCTGACCCTCAGATAGCCTGGATGAATACAGCCTGTAATTCCTCCCTGACCCTGGATGCCAGCTTGATTCTGATTAAAACAACTCCTTTCTCCAATGATGAAAGTTTGTGCATGAAAACACCAAATACCTCTCCTCATTCTGTAGTGATGTCTATACAGTACGATGACCTTGGTGACCAGTGGAGGTCGTTGCCGTTTAAGATTAGGAAGGAAGATACATTTATTATTTATATATTTTTTTATGGAGGACAGCCTTAATTCTATTACAGCATATTGGATGACTGTCATTCATATTCCATTCACGCAGCTCAATGTACCGTGATATTCTAATTTGCCCTATACCGATCATGAGGATGCTAAATTAAAGTTTATAACGTAGCTAGGTGCACAGGTCGAGAGACAAATTGGAGTAATCAAGGTGCCAGACAGTGACACATTCAATAACCCATTGGACTCTTGCCAGCATCTGGATGATCTGGGGTGTAATCATTAGTCCAAACAAAACTAAAATAAGAGTTTCTATTGGACAAAATCAAGTAGATCCCTCCCCGTTTCATTACATTTGCTTCCATTTAAAAAATGTTTTGCAACAGAATCGTTGGAATGAATACACACCCGATCACCCGCACACACAGTTCACATTCATAGCAGCCTCGTACCATAACCGCTAACCACTACACAGCCTACATTGTTGTCACCCTATTAACGTTATAGTCAACAAACTAGAACTAACACGTTAGTAAACCCACAATCCAATCCATGTGTACAATCACATGCTACAGTGTACAGCAAGCAGTTTAGCAGTTACACCGGTGGGCCCCGGTGGCAATAAATTAATAAAACCAAATGCTTACCTTGACTTGGAAGAGTTGCAGTGTTGTATATTCTTAGCCAGCAAGCTAACATAAATATAATTCCTCTCTGTTTGAGTCAGCTTCTTATGTAGGCTAAATTATCTGCATTAGCTAACTATGTGAAAGGTAAACTAAGAAGAAAAAAAATACTAAATATAGCTAGCTAGCTCCCTCTCTCTCACTCTGCTGATTCTTATTATTTTTTTGTAGAAATGTATTTGTTCAAAGCTGTTCAACTATTGTCTTTCTCTCTCTTTGAGTCAACTACTCACCACATTTTATGCACTGCAGTGTTAGCTAGCTGTAACTTATGCTTTCAGTAGTATATTCATTTTCCGATCCTTAGATTAGATGGATAACATGTCAGTTCATAATACAAGAGCACTGGTAGGTTGGAGGATGTCCTCTGGAAGTCGTCATAATTACAGTGCAAGTTTATAGAAGGGGGTGAGAACCATGAGCCTCCTAGGTTTTGTATTGAATTCAATGTACCCAGATGAGGACGGAAGCTAGCTGTCCTCCGGCTACATAATGGTGCTACCATACAGAGTGCTGTTGAGGCTACTGTAGACCTTCTTTGCAAAACAGTGTGTTGTAATCTGTTATTTGGTGATGTAAATATATTTCAAAATAAAATAAAACATTTATTTATAAATCCCTTTTTAAAAGTGCTTATACAGAAACCCAGCCTAAAACCCCAAACAGAAAGCAATGCAGATATAGAAGCACCGTGGCTAGAAAAAACAAAAACAAAAAACAACTAGAAAAAGGCAGAAACCTTGGAAGAAACCTAGAGAGGAACCAGGCTCTGCGGGACGGCCAGTCCTCTTCTGCCTGTGCTGGGTGGAGATAAGAGTACATGGCCATTAAGGCCAGATCATAATTCAAGATGTTCAATCGTTCATAGATGACCAGCAGGGTCAAATAATAATCACAGAGATTGTAGAGGGTGCAACAGGTCAGCACCTCAGGAGTAAATGTCGGTTCGCTTTTCATAACCGAGCATTCAGTAGGGGAGACAGCAGGTGTGGTAGAGAGGGAGAGAGAGGGTCGAAAACAACAGATCCGAGACAAGGTAGCACGTCCAGTGAACAAGTCAGGGTTTCATATGTAGTATGGTTTTATCTAAAAACGACTTTTTTTATGTTTCATTACATCATTACTTACTCTGAAATTCACAGAGTAGGATGGTCCTCTTCTTCCTCCTCTTAGGAGCATCGACTGTTGGTGACTAATAACTTGTAGCATTCCGTATGACCCATAGATCTCTCATGTGTTGTCATGACAACAACAAAATGAGTTGGCTAAAGGAGGAAGAGACCAGGGCAGCCAGGCTACAAGTCCCAGAGACAATAGTTTCAAAATACCACTATTGATTTTATACTCCTCTGACAAAGTGGGTCAGCAGAAGGAAGTGTCCGAGACGTACTGACAATGTCCCATTCCTACAATTTGTCCAGTCCATACAACATTCTCCACCTTGGTCTGATCTCATAAATAGGTCACATTTTTTGATTGATTGTTCTCTCTGCTCCCGCACGGCAAGCGGTACCAGTGCACCAAGTTTGGAACCAACAGGACCCTCCTGAACAGTGTCTACCCCCAAGCCATAAGACTGCTAAACAAGGCTGATAAATTGCTAATCAAATGGCTACCGAGACCAGCTGCAGTGACCCTTTTTTTTGCACTGACTCTGGGCACACACTCATCCCAACACACACACTACATACGCCCACACACGCATACTGACGCCCACACACACACTCAACACATACGCTGCTGCTACTGTTTATTATCTATCCTGTTGCTTAGTCACTTTACACCTACAAAGGGGGAGACACTCTAGACCCAAACTATTACAGACCTATATCCATCCTGCCCTGCCTTTCTAAAGTCTTCGAAAGTCAAGTGAACAAACAGATCACCGAACATTTCGAATCCCACCGTACCTTCTCCGCTATGCAATCCGGTTTCCGAGCTGGTCACGGGTGCAACTCAGCCACGCTCAAGGTCCTAAACGATAGCAGAACCGGCATCGATAAAAGACAGTACTGTGCAGCTGTCTTCACTGACCTGGCCAAGGCTTTCGACTCTGTCAATCACCGTATTCTTATCGGCAGACTCATCAGCCTTGGTTTCTCTAATGACTACCTCGCCTGGTTCACTAACTACTTCTCAGATAGAGTTCAGTGTGTCAAATCGGAGGGCCTGTTGTCCGGACCTCTGGCAGTCTCTATGGGGTGGCCACAGGGTTCAATTCTCGGGCCGACTCTTTTCTCTGTATATATCAATGATGTCGCTCTTGCTGCGGGTGATTCTTTGATCCACCTCTACGCAGACGACAACATTCTGTATACTTCTGGCCCTTCTTTGGACACTGTGTTAACAAACCTCTAAACGAGCTTCAATACCACACAACACTCCTTCCGTGGCCTCCAACTGCTCTTAAATGCTAGTAAAATGAAATGCATGCTCTTCAACCGATCGCTGCCCGCACCCGCCTGCCCGACAAGCATCACTACTCTGGACGGTTCTGACAACTATAAATACCAAGGTACCTGGCTAGACTGCAAACTCTCCTTCCAGACTCACATTAAGCATCTCCAATCCAAAATTAAATCTAGAATTGGCTTCCTATTTCGCAACAAAGCCTCCTTCACTCATGCTGCCAAACATACCCTCGTAAAACTGACTATCCTACCAATCCTTGACTTCGGCAATGTCATTTACAAAATAGCCTCCAACACTCCACTCAGCAAATGGGATGTAGTCTATCATAGTGCCATCCGTTTTGTCACCAAAGCTCCATATACTACCCAGCATTGCGACCTGTATGCTCTCATTGGCTGGTCCTCGCTACACATTCGTCACCAAACCCACTGGCTCCAGGTCATCTATAAGTCTTTGCTAGGTAATGCTCCACCTTATCTCAGCTCACTGGTCACCATAGCAACACCCACCCATAGCACACGCTCCAGCAGGTATATTTCACTGGTCACCCCCAAAGCCAAGACCTTCTTTGGCCGCCTTTCCTTCCAGTTCTCTGCTGCCAATGACTGAAACGAATTGCAAAAATCACTGAAGTTGGAGACTTATATCTCCCTCACTAACTTTAAGCTTCAGCTGTCAGAGCACCTTCTGATCGCTGCAGCTGTACACAGCCCATCTGTAAATAGCCCATCCAACCAACTACCTACCTCATCCCCATATTTGTTGTTGTTTTTCTGCTCTTTTGCACACCATTATTTCTACTTGCACATCCTCATCTGCACATCTATCACTCCAGTGTTAATTGCTAAATTGTAATTACTTCGCCACTATGGCCTATTTATTGCCTTACCTCCTTACTTCATTTGCACACACTGTATACAGATTTTTCTATTGTGCTATTGACTGTACGTTTGTTTATCCCATGTGTAACTCTGTGTTGTTTTTGTCGTACTGCTTTGCTTTATCTTGGCCAGGTCGCAGTTATAAATGAGAACTTGTTCTCAACTGGCCTACCTGGTTAAATAAAGGTGAAAAAAATTAATAAAAAATACACTTTACAGTGCATTCAGAAAGAACTTCAGACCGCTTGACCACATTTTGTTACGTTACAGTCTTATTCTAAAATGTCCTCATCAATCTATGCACAATACCCCTTAATGACAAAGCAAAAAATGTTTAAAAAAAAAATGTTAGCAAATGTATTAAAACAAATACAAAAAATGAAATATCACATTTACATAAGTATTCAGACCCTTTACTCAGTACCTTGTTGAAGCACATTTGGCAGAGATTAAAGCCTTGAGTCTTCTTGGATAGGAAGCTACAAGCTTGGCACACCTGTATTTGGGGAGCTCCTCCCATTCTTCTCTGTAGATCCTTTCAAGCCCTGTCAGGTTGGATGGGCAACGTTGCTGCACAGCTATTTTCAGGTCTCTCCAGAGATGTTTGATCGGGTTCAAGTCCGGGCTCTGGATGGGCCACTCAAGGACATTCAGAGACTTGTCCCGAAACCACTACTGTGTTGTCTTGGCTGTGTGCTTAGGGTCATTGTCCTGCTGGAAGGTGAACCTTTGCCCCAGTCTGAGGTCCTGAGCGCTCTGGAGCAGGTTTTCATCAAGGATCTCTCTGTACTTTGCTCCGTTCCTTCATTCTTTGCCTCGATCCGGACGTAGTCTTAGTCCCAGCCGTGAAAAAATCCCCCATAGCTCAGATGCTGCGCACCATCCGCCCCGTGCTTCACCGTAAGGGAATATGCAAGGTTTCCTCCAGATGTGACGCTTGGAATTCAGGCCAAAAGAGTTCAATCTTGGTTTTCATCAGAACCAGAGAATCTTGTTTCTCATGGTCTGAGAGTCTTTAGGTGCCTTTTGGCAAACTCCAAAGCGGGCCGTCATGTGCCTTTACTGAGGAGTGGCTTCCGTCTGGCCACTTCTACCATAAAGGCCTGATGGTGGAGTGTTGCAAAGATGGTTGTCCTTCTGGAAGGTTCTCCCATCTCCACACGAGGAACTCTGCAGCTCTGTCAGAGTGACCATTGGGTTCTTGGTCACCTCCCTGACCAAGGCCCTTCTCCCCCATTGCTCAGTTTGGCCTTGCGACAGCTCTAGGAAGAGTCTTGTGGTTCCAAACTTTTTCCATTTAAGAAGATGATGGAGGCTACTGTGTTCTTGGGGACCTTCAATATGCAGAATATTTTGGTATCGTCTTCCCCAGATCTGTGCCTCGCCACACAATCCTGCTCCGGAGCTCAGCGGACAATTCCTTCCACCTCATGGCTTGGTTTTGCTCTGACATACACTGTCAAACTGTGGACCTTATATAAGACAGGTGTGTGCCTTTCCAAATCATGTCCAATCAATTGAATTTACCACAGGTGGACTCCAATCAAGTTGTAGAAACATCTCAAGGATTATCAATGGAACAGGATGCACTGAGCTTCAATTTCGAGTCTCGTGAGCATATAGTGGGCTCTGAATGATGGCTTTATGTGTAAAAATTTTGGTATGTGTACT
>NW_019942689.1:130107-141390 GCF_002910315.2 Salvelinus sp. IW2-2015
AGTTATTACCTCGTACCCCTGCACATCAACTCAGTACTGGTACTCCGTGTACACAGCCAAGTTATTACCTCGTACCCCTGCACATCAACTCAGTAATGGTACTCCGTGTACACAGCCAAGTTATCGTTACTCACTGTGTATTTATTTATTTTCTATGTGTGTCATTACTTTTCTATTATTTCTCTATTTTCTTTCTCTCTGCATTGTTGGGAAGGGCCAATAAGTAAACTTTTCACTGTTAGTCTACAACTGTTGTTTATGCTGTATATAAATAACATTGGAAATACTGTGAAAACATTTTACATACATTGTCAAGAAAAAGTTTGTGAACCCTTTGGAATTACCTGGATTTCTGCATAAATTGGTCATCAAATTTGATCTGATCTTCATCTAAGTCACAGCAATAGACAAACACAGTCTGCTTGGACTAATAACACACAAATGATTGTATTTTTCTTGTCTATATTGAATACATCATTTAAACATTCACAGTGTAGGTTGGAAAAAGTATGTGAACTCCTAATCTAATGACTTCTCCAAAAGCTAATTGGAGTCCAATCAATGAGACGAGACTGGAGATGTTGGTTAGAGCTGCCCTGCCCTATAAAAAAACACTCACACAATTTGAGTTTGCTATTCAGAAGAAGCATTGCCTGATATGAACCATGGCTCGAACAAAAGAGATCTCAGAAGACCTAAGATTAAGAATTGTTGACTTGCATAAAGCAGGAAATGGTTACAAAAGTATCTATAAAAGCCTTGATGTTCATCAGTTCACGGTAAGACAAATTGGCTATAAATGGAAAAAGTTCAGCACTGTTGCTACTCTCCCTAGGTTGTGGCCGTCCTGCAAAGATGACTGCAAGAGCACAGAGCAGAATGGTCAATGAGGTTAAGAAGAATCCTAGTGTCAGCTAAAGACTTACAGAAATCTCAGGAACATGCTAACATCTCTGTTGACGGGTCTACGATACGCAAAACACTAAACAAGAATGGTGTTCATGGGAGGACACCACGGAAGAAGCCACTGCTGTCCAAAAAAAACATTGTTGCATGTCTGAAGTTCGCAAAAGTGCACCTGGATGTTCCACAGCGCTACTGGAAAAATATTCTGTGGAAAGATGAAACTACAGTTGAGTTGTTTGGAAGGAACACACAACACTATGTGTGGAGAACAAAAGGCACAGCACACCAACATCAAAACCTCATCCCAACTGTAAAGTATGGTGGAGGGAGCATCATGGTTTCGGGCTGCTTTGCTGCCTCAGGGCCTGGAAAGCTTGCTATCATCGACAGAAAAATGAATTCCCAAATCTATCAAGACATTTTGCAGGAGAATGTTAGGCTATCTGTCCGCCAATTGAAGCTCAACAGAAGTTCAATGATGCAACAGGACAACAACCCAAAACACAGAAGTAAATCAACAACAGAATGGCTTCAACAGAAGAAAATACGCCTTTTGGAGTGGCCCAGTCAGAGTCCTGACCTCAACCCGATTGAGATGCTGTGGCATGACCTCAAGAGAGCAGTTCACACCAGACATCCAAAGACTATTGCTGAACTGAACAGTTTTGTAAAAAGGAATGGTCCAAAACTCCTCCTGACCATGGTGCAGGTCTGATCCGCAACTACAGAAAATGTTTGGTTATTGCTGCCAAAGTAGGGTCAACCACTTATTAAATCCAAGGGTTCACATACTTTTCCCACCCTACACTGTGAATTTTTACTGTGAATCATTTGTGTGTTATTAGTTTAAGCAGACTGTGTTTGTCTATTGTTGTGACCTAGAGGAAGATCAGGTCAAATTGTATGACCAATTTATGCACAAATCCATGTAATTCCAAAGGGTTCACATACTTTGTCCTGCCAGTAAGTTTTTATGACAGAGTATTGTACTGTTACACCATTTGTAAATCAAGCCTTTTCACATTTGCAGTCTGATTTCCAAGCACTACAGAAGACACTCTTGGATCTTAAGTTAGTACTTAAGGCAAACAAAACACATGCTATTTCCTAGGTCCCATAACTTGGACTTAAGTGACCTTGAAATTACTAGCCTGAACGGAAGACAAATTGAACGAGTTCCCTCTCATAAATATCTTGGTATCTGGCTAGATGATGAATTGGCATTTAAAATGCATGTTACTATGCTGGTAAAGAATTTGAAGATCAAAATGTGATTATTTTACATAAATAGACCATGTCTGTTTTTTGATAATAGACAGGAAGTTCTCTGCCACTTCTATCTCTGTTTTAGATTACAGGGACATCAGCTACAGCTTCCACACCTCTAGATTCTGTTTTCCACTCTGCCCTTAGATTCTAACTGGTGATCATTTTATAACTCACCCTTGTCTACTGCATCAAAAAGGTGGGTTGGGCCTCTCTGTATGTAAGAAGAGAGCAGCATTGCGTTTTGTTTATTTACAAAGCACTCCTGTAGAAACTTCCGATGTATCTGACAACCCTCGTCAAGGTTACAACAATAGAACACAATACAAGAGCAAAAGATTGGTTAGAGCTGGAGGTTCCAAGGGTGGCTTCTGACTTAGGGAGAGCTGCTTTGGGTTTTTATGCTCTACATATGTGGAATATGTTGCAGGGAAGGCTCAGGCTTGAATGTGTTGCAGGAGAGGCTCGGGCTGGAATGTTTTTTGTAGGGGATGCTCAGGGTTGAATGTGTTGCAGGAGAAAGTCAGGATGGAATGTGTTGCAGGGGAGGCTCAGGTTTGAAT
The DNA here is from genome assembly GCF_002910315.2 of Salvelinus sp. IW2-2015. NCBI lineage: Eukaryota > Metazoa > Chordata > Actinopteri > Salmoniformes > Salmonidae > Salvelinus > Salvelinus sp. IW2-2015. The sequence continues at coordinate 132,843 of NW_019942689.1, forward strand.
GTGTTGCAGGGGAGAATCAGGATGGAATGTGTTGCAGGAAAGGCTCAGGATGGAATGTGTTGCAGGGGAGGCTCAGGTCTGAATGTGTTGCAGGGGAGGCTCAGGTTTGAATGTGTTGTAGGGGAGGCTCAGGGTTGAATGTGTTNTGAATGTGTTGCAGGGGAGGCTCAGGTTTGAATGTGTTGTAGGGGAGGCTCAGGGTTGAATGTGTTGCAGGGGAGGCTCAGGTCTGAATGTGTTGCAGGGGAGGCTCAGGTTTGAATGTGTTGTAGGGGAGGCTCAGGGTTGAATGTCTTCTGCACTTTGGGGAATTTAAAACAGTGGCGAATGATCCAAGTGAAGATAGTTTTTTTTATTGTCATGTTTTGTAATTTAAGTATTTCATTGGCACGGGTACTGTGCAGAGCTCGTTTGAAAAAGAGACAGTCTCAATATGACACCATTTTAAAATAAAGATTAATACTTGTTTTTTTGTGGACAATTTCTTATTGTTGTTGCATTGTCGAGAAGGAACCTGCAAGTAAACATTTCGTTGGACAATGTACAGCATGCTTATCCCATACATACAACGAATAAAACTTGAAACTTGGGTGGAGGCCCATAGCGGAAATCCTTCAATTAACTAACCGCCTACTACAGCTTCATCTAGTGAGGAAAGTCACCTTGAACGATTCAATGATTCTTAAATTAAAACACAATCATCCCTAATCAATCTTTGATTGTTCTCTCTGAATGGGTTTCATCTGGTCTTGTACCCGTGCCAAGATAAGTTTCACCCACCAGATCTCCATACAATATTATCATCATACAGTGAGCATCAGAAATACATCAGACCTTTCAAGCAGGCAACTTGGATGGAAAATTACTGAGGATAATAGCAGACGATATTGCCACTGCTATTTGCCATATCTTCAATCTAAGCCTACTAGAAGGTGTGTGCCCTCAGGCATGGAGGGAAACCAAAGTAATTCCGCTAGCGAAGAATAGTAAAGCCCCCTTTACTGGCTCAAATAGCCAACCAATCAGCATGTTAACAACCCTTAGTAAACTTTTGGAAAAAATTGTATTTGACCACATACAATGCTATTTTACTGTAAACAAATTGACAACAGACTTTCAACACGCTTATAGGGAAGGACATTCAACAAGCACGGCACCTACACAAATGACTGATGATTGGCTGAGAGAAATGTATGTCTGCTGATGGAAAAACGTACGTGTTATGGCTTTACACCTCTGCTATATTGTGAATAAAGAGTTGCCGGTCTAACAGAACACAGAGAGTGTTCTTTAATGGAAGCCTCTCCAACATAATCCAGGAAGAATCAGGAATTCCCCAGGGCAGCTGTCTAGGCCCCTTACTTTTCTCAATTTTTACTAATTTGATTAAAGCCAGTGTGTCTACAGTCGTGGCCAAAAGTTTTGAGAATGACACAAATATTAATTTTCACAAAGTTTGCTGCTTCAGTGCCTTTAGATATTTTTGTCAGATGTTTCTGTGGAATACTGAAGTATAATTACAAGCATTTCACCCTTCTTTTTCAAGACCTCCGTATTCATTGACCTGGCCAAGGCTTTTGACTCTGTCAATCACCACATCCTCATCGGCAGACTCGACAGCCTTGGTTTCTCTAATGATTGCCTCGCCTGGTTCACCAACTACTTCTCTGATCGAGTTCAGTGTGTCAAATCGGAGGGTCTGTTGTCCGGGCCTCTGGCAGTCTCCATGGGGGTGCCACAGGGTTCAATTCTTGGACCGACTCTCTTCTCTGTATACATCAATGATGTCGCTCTTGCTGCTGGTGATTCTCTGATCCACCTCTACGCAGACGACACTATTCTGTATACTTCTGGCCCTTCTTTTGACACTGTGTTAACAACCCTCCAGGCGAGCTTCAATGCCATACAACTCTCCTTCAGTGGCCTCCAATTGCTCTTAAATACAAGTAAAACTAAATGCATGCTCTTCAACCGATCGCTGCCTGCACCTGCCCGCCTGTCCAACATCACTACTCTGGACGGCTCTGACCTAGAATATGTGGACAACTACAAATACCTAGGTGTCTGGTTAGACTGTAAACTCTCCTTCCAGACTCACATCAAACATCTCCAATCCAAAGTTAAATCTAGAATTGGCTTCCTATTCCGCAACAAAGCATCCTTCACTCATGCTGCCAAACATACCCTTGTAAAACTGACCATCCTACCAATCCTCGACTTCGGTGATGTCATTTACAAAATAGCCTCCAAAACCCTACTCAATAAATTGGATGCAGTCTATCACAGTGCCATCCGTTTTGTCACCAAAGCCCCATATACTACCCACCACTGCGACCTGTACACTCTCGTTGGCTGGCCCTCGCTTCATACTCGTCGCCAAACCCACTGGTTCCAGGTCATCTACAAGACCCTGCTAGGTAAAGTCCCCCCTTATCTCAGCTCGCTGGTCACCATAGCAACACCTACCTGTAGCACGCGCTCCAGCAGGTTTATCTCTCTGGTCACCCCCAAAACCAATTCTTCCTTTGGKCGCCTCTCCTTCCAGTTCTCTGCTGCCAATGACTGGAACGAACTACAAAAATCTCTGAAACTGGAAACACTTATCTCCCTCACTAGCTTTAAGCACCAGCTGTCAGAGCAGCTCATAGATTACTGCACCTGTACCTGCACCTGCACCTGATTACTGCAACTACCTCTTTACCTACTGTATTTATTTATTTATTTTGCTCCTTTGCACCCCATTATTTCTGTCTCTACTTTGCTCTTTCTTCCACTGCAAACCAACCATTCCAGTGTTTTTAGTTTTATTTTACTTGCTGTGTTGTATTTACTTCGCCACCATGGCCTTTTTATATTTTTATTTATTTATACATATATTTGTTTGCCTTCACCTCCCTTATCTCACCTCACTTGCTCACATTGTATATAGACTATGTGTTGTTGTATGTGTCGAACTGCTTTGCTTTATCTTGGCCAGGTCGCAATTGTAAATGAGAACGTGTTCTCAATTTGCCTACCTGGTTAAATAAAGGTTAAATAAATAAAATAAAAATAAAATAAAATAAATCCACCCTGGCATGCTGTCAATTAACTTCTGGGCCACATCCTGACTGATGGCAGCCCATTCTTGCATAATCAATGCTTGGAGTTTGTCAGAATTTGTGGGGTTTTGTTTGTCCACCCGCCTCTTGAGGATTGACCACAAGTTCTCAATGCGATTAAGGTCTGGGGAGTTTCCTGGCCATGGACCAAAAATATCGATGTTTTGTTCCCAGAGCCACTTAGTTATCACTTTTGCCTTATGGCAAGGTGCTCCATCARGCTGGAAAAGGCATTGTTCATCATCAAACTGTTCCTGGATGGTTGGGAGAAGTTGCTCTCGAAGGATTTGTTGGTACCATTCTTTATTCATGGCTGTGCACTTAGGCAAAATTGTGAGTGAGCCCACTCCCTTGGCTGAGATGCAACCCCACACATGAATGGTCTCAGGATGCTTTACTGTTGGCATGACACAGGACTGATGGTAGCGCTCACCTTGTCTTCTCCGGACAAGCTTTTTTCTGGATGCCCCAAACAATCGGAAAGGGGATTCATCAGAGAAAATGACTTTACCCCAGTCCTCAGCAGTCCAATCCCTGTACCTTTTTCAGAATATCAGTCTGTCCCTGATGTTTTTCCTGGAGAGAAGTGGCTTCTTTGCTGCCCTTCTTGACACCAGGCCATCCTCTAAAAGTCTTCGCCTCACTGTGCGTGCAGATGCACTCACACCTGCCTGCTGCTATTCCTGAGCAAGCTCTGTACTGGTGGTGCCCCGATCCCGCAGCTGAATCAACTTTAGGAGACGGTCCTGGCGCTTGCTGGACTTTCTTGGGCGCCCTGAAGCCTTCTTCACAACAATTGAACCGCTCTCCTTGAAGTTCTAGATGATCCAATAAATGGTTGATTTAGGTACAATCTTACTGGCAGCAATATCCTTGCCTGTGAAGCCCTTTTTGTGCAAAGCAATGATGACGGCACGTGTCTCCTTGCAGGTAACCATGGCTGACAGAGGAAGAACAATGATTCCAAGCACCACCCTCCTTTTGAAGCTTCCAGTCTGTTATTCGAACTCAATCAGCATGACAGAGTGACCTCCAGCCTTATCCTCGTCAACACTCACACCTGTGTTAACGAGAGAATCACTGACATGATGTCAGCTGGTCCTTTTGTGGCAGGGCTGAAATGCAGTGGAAATGTTTTTTGGGGCTTCAGTTAATTTGCATGGCAAAGAGGGACTTTGCAATTAATTGCCATTCATATAATCACTCTTTATAACATTCTGGAGTATATGCAAATTGCCATCATACAAACTGAGGCAGCAGACTTTGTGAAAACTTATATTTGTGTCATTCTCAAAACTTTTGGCCACGACTGTATGTATGTGGATGACTCAACACGTCAGCTACTACAGCAAGTGAAATCACTGCAAAACTTAAAGAGCTGCAGTTCGTTTCAGAATGGGTGGCAAGGAATAAGATCATCCAAAATATAAAAAAGAAAACTAAAAGCATCGTATATATGGTACAAACTCTTCACTGAACCCTAAACCTCAACTAAATCTTGTAATAAATTATGTGGAAATTGAGCAGGTTTAGGTGACTCAACTGCTTGGAGTAACCCTGGATTGTAAATTGTCATGGTCAAAACATGTTGATAAAACAGTAGCTAAGATGGGGAGAAGTCTGTCTATAATAAAGTGCTGCTCTGCAGGCCCTAGTTTTGTTGCACCTCGACTACTGTTAAGTCGTGTGGTCAGGTGCCAGAAAGAGGGACCCCGGAAAAATTACAATTGGCTCAGAACAGGGCAGCACGGCTTCTAACATTAATATGGCTCAAAGTGGAGGAGCGGAGGAGATATTGACTTCATCAATACTTGTATTCATCAATACTATACCTCTCACAAATACAAGTATTGATGAAGTCAATCTCTCCTCCACTTTGAGCCATGAGAGATTTAAATGCATATTATTAAATGTTAGAAGCCGTGCTGCCCTGTTCTGAGCCAATTGTAATTTTTCCGATTTACAATTCAGGGTTACTCCAAGCAGTTTAGTCACCTAAACCTGCTCAATTTCCACATAAATTTATTACAAGATTTAGTAGACATGCTGAATGCACCGAGGTGTCTGTTTAAACTACTAGCACACAGCTCTAACACCCAGACTTACCCCACAAGACATGCTACCAGAGGTCTCTTCACAATCCCCAAGTCAAAATCAGACTATGGGAGGCACACAGTACTACATAGAGCCATGACTACATGGAACTCTATTCCAGATCAGGTAACTGATGCAAGCAGTAGAATCAGAATTTATTTATTTATTATAAAAGTACACCTTATGGAACAGCGGGAACTGTGAAGACACAGGCAGACACACGCGCACACACATGATAACATACGCACTATACACAAACGGATTTGTTTTGTAGACATGTTGTAGTAGAGTAGTGGCCTGAGGAAACACGTTTAATGTGTTATGAAATGTAATGTCTTTCATTTGAACTGCCTTAATGTTGCTGGACCCCAGGAAGAGTAGCTTCTGCCTTGGCAGCAGCTAATGGTGATCCATAATAAATACAAATACAAGCTTTTTGAGTGAGTGTATTTTGGGATTTTGTACACAGTAAGACAAGCATGTGAAATGTGGAACATTTGTTAACTCATGATTGAAGGGAGATTCACCTAGTTTTCATTTAGCTTGTACAGACAAAGTATAGTCTCTGGTGTACCTTGGTGTTCTTCCATGATCTCAAGTCGACAAGAAGTGTTCCAGGGATAGCTACAGTACTGATCTCCCAGTGTGAATACGCTGCAGGACTCCAGAGTCAAACAGAGGCGTGTGAGTAGTATAACAGGCAGCGTGTTAGTCTTGCATAAAACTACAATAAAAACAACTATAGTACTTGAAAGTTTGAAAATCAATCTTCGGCAGTCAGTTTATGGTCAGGTCCTGTGAGGCAAGACGAACAGCACGCAACCCAATCCATATTGTGGGTTTAGGTGTTGCTGAATGGAAATGAACGGCCAACTAAAATGACATGGACCTTTTCTGTCTGCGATATAAAATATAGTGCCTTCAGAAAGTATTCACACCCCTTGACTTATTCCACATTGTTGTTAGCTTTAATTCAAAATGGATTACATAGATTTTTCTTCTCACCCATCTACACACAATACCCCATATTGACAAAGTGAAAACATGTTTTTAGAAATGTTTGCTAATTTATTGAAAATGAATTCACACTCCTGAGTCAGTATGCACTAACGTTCAAAAGTTTGAGGTCACTTAGAAATGTCCTTGTTTTTGAAAGTAAAGCAAATTTTTGTCCATTAAAAGAACATCAAATTGATCAGAAATACAGTGTAGACATTGTTCATTTTGTTAATGACTATTGTAGCTGGAAACGGCAGATTTTTTATGGAATATCTACATAGGCGTACAGAGGCCCATTATCAGCAACCATCACTCCTGTGTTCCAATGGCACGTTGTGTTAGCTAATCCAAGTTTATCATTTTAAAAGGCTAATTGATCATAGAAAAAACCCTTTTGCAATTATGTTAGCACAGCTGAAAACTGTTGTTCTGATTAAAGAAGCAATACAACTGGCCTTCTTTAGACTAGTTGAGTATCTGGAGCATCAGCATTTGTGGGTTTGATTATAGGCTCAAAATGGCCAGAAACAAAGTACCTTCTTCTGAAACTTGTCAGTCTATTCTTGTTCTGAGAAATGAAGGCTATTCCATGCAAGAAATTGCTTAGAAACTGAAGATCTCGTACAACGCTGTGTACTACTCCCTTCACAGAACAGCGCAAACTGGCTCTAACCAGAATAGAAAGAGGAGTGGGAGGCCCCGGTGCACTACTGAGCAAGAGGACAAGTACATTAGAGTGTCTAGTTTTAGAAACAGATGCCTCACAAGTCCTCAACTGGCAGCTTCATTAAATAGTACCTGCAAAACACCAGTCTCAACGTCAAAAGTGAAGAGGCGACTCCGGGATGCTGGCCTGACAATTACATAAATTTGAATCCCAACTTGTAACAACAAAATGTAGAAAAAGTCAAGTGGTGTGAATACTTTCAGCTCCATATGTCCTGTAGATAGCGTTTCTCCTCCCTGAGTCCGGCCAGTCTTTTCATGGCGTCCAGTTTATCCAGCTGAAGCTCTGCTGATACCATCTCTATCAGGGTGTCGTTCACGTCTTTAGCCATGTTCTTAGCATCACTGTGGGAGCAAAAGGTAGTCAGTAAAACCAGTGATCCACATCTACTCAGATAATGAACTCTATCAACCATATTGTTCCATTGTTTCCCTACTGACATCACCACCATCATCATCAAAGCTGAGCTCACCCGCAGACATAGAGGTATCCATTCTCCTTGAGGAGGAGCTTGATGATGTCTTTGGCATGGCTGAGCAGGTTGTGTTGGACGTATCTGGGTCCCGTCTCGGCCTGTGTTCCTGTTCCCTCCTGAGTGTCCCGTGAGAAAGACACTTTCAGATGGGTGAGGGTTCCATTGGCCACAAACCCCTGCAGCTCCTCTCTGAGAGAGAGAGAGAGCGAAAGAGAGAGCGAGAGACGATGAGTTGTTTTACACACTGTAGCTTTAATGAGTTATTTTACACATATATTTCACCATCTCACGGTTTTTCATTTCCCCCAAAATAATAATATCCATCCAAGCGGTGTGGAAGCCTATGCATAAACACACAGGCTAGCCGATGCACCTTATTCAGCGCAAGAGAAATTGAAAAATATAGACTTCATAAGTTTGAGTCCCTCCTATAACTATATATATATATATATATATATATATATATATATATATATATATATATTTTTTTTTTACAATCAATCCACCTAGCCTTGCTGCAACCTTGTCTGTGTGTTTGTGTGTCTGTGTCCATTACTTGCTTGTTTGTGTATTCCACCTCAATGTTTAACAGGGCCTTGTGTATATAGCAACAGCACTATAAAGTTGACTGTTTTCTGGGCCAGTGAAGAACCTTACCAAAGGTTGACAGGATGGACCGGCGGACAGACCGAGACCAGAGACTAGACATATGGGATGTTGTCTGGAAACAGAGGGATCTTGGGTGAAGGGAACTTGGGTGAAGGTATTCATATAATGTTTTGCAGTAGCAGGGAGACTTTTAAAAACTAGTTTTAATAAAATATGATGAGAAGAAATGCAGTAAATACTGCAGGGGAGGTGGGCGAAGGAGACGTTTTTTTTATTGTACATTTCTCTCTCCCTTTTTGTCCGTCATTGGGTTGAATGTCACACATTGATGCACCAACATCACCATGTTTATCTTATGACATTTATTCATCTGGATGACTCAGTACGAACAATTCTCTTTTACCTCCGACAGCCGAAAAACAAATCCCTAGTTTACCAAGCATGTTAGACACCAGAAAAACAAATCCCTAGTTTACCAAGCATGTTAGACACCAGAAAAACAAATCCCTAGTTTACCAAGCATGTTAGACACCAGAAAAACAA
>NW_019942689.1:141901-178554 GCF_002910315.2 Salvelinus sp. IW2-2015
ATCCCTCGTTTACCAAGCATGTTTAGACACCAGAAAAACCAAATCCCTAAGTTTAGCGCAGAGCATGTTATGACACCAGAAAAACAAATCCCTAGTTTACCAAGCATGTTAGACACCAGAAAAACAAATCCCTAGTTTACCAAGCATGTTAGACACCAGAAAAACAAATCCCTAGTTTACCAAGCATGTTAGACACCAGAAAAAAATCCCTAGTTTACCAAGCATGTTAACACCAGAAAACAAATCCCTAGTTTTACCAAGCATGTTAGACACCAGAAAAACAAATCCCTAGTTTACCAAGCATGTTAGACACAGAAAAACAAATCCCTAGTTTACCAAGCATGTTAGACACCAGAAAACAAATCCCTAGTTTACCAAGCATGTTAGACACCAGAAAAACAAATCCTAGTTTACAGCATGTTAGACACCAGAAAAAATCCCTAGTTTACCAAGCATGTTAGACACCAGAAAAACAAATCCCTAGTTTACCAAGCATGTTAGACACCAGAAAAACAAATCCCTAGTTTACCAAGCATGTTAACACCAGAAAAACAAATCCTAGTTTACCAAGCATGTTAGACACCAGAAAAACAAATCCCTAGTTTACCAAGCATGTTAGACACCAGAAAAACAAATCCCTAAGTTTACCAAGCATGTTAGACACCAGAAAAACAAATCCCTAGTTTACCAAGCATGTTAGACACCAAGAAAAACAAATCCCTAGTTTACCAAGCATGTTAGACACCAGAAAACACAAATCCCTAGTTTACCAAGCATGTTAGACACCAGAAAAAACAAATCCCTAGTTTACAAAGCATGTTAGACACCAGAAAAACAAATCCCTAGTTTACCAGCATGTTAGACCACCAGAAAAAAACAAATCCCTAGTTTACCAAGCATGTTAGACACCAGAAAAACAAATCCCTAGTTTACCAAGCATGTTAGACACCAGAAAAACAAAATCCCTAGTGACCGATGTTAGACACCAGAAAAACAAGAGAGAAAACAAGGAGAGAGGGGAGGAAGAGAGGTCAACACCAGAAAAACAAATCCCTAGTTTACCAAGCATGTTAGACACCAGAAAAACAAATCCCTAGTTTACCAAGCATGTTAGACACCAGAAAAACAAGAGAGAAAACAGGAAGAGGGGAGGAAGAGAGGTCACAGACAGAATCAACAAGAGCAGTGATGAGGGTTCACTTCCTGGTGATCAAAGAACAACATGAATAACACACCATCCTTAAAAGGTGTCGCGCCTAACAGAAACGTCCAGGGGGAAAGGTGTCGCGCCTAACAGAGAACGTCCAGGGGGAAAGGTGTCTCCTAACAGAAACGTCCAGGGGGAAAGGTGTCGCGTAACAGAAACGTCCAGGGGGAAAGGTGTCGTGCCTAACAGAAACTTCCAGGGGGAAAGGTGTCGTGTAACAGAAACGTCCAGGGGGAAAGGTGTCGCGTCTAACAGAAACGTCCAGGGGGAAAGGTGCTAACTAACAGAAAAAAAATATTCTCTCTAGATATGAGACTTTCATATTGCCAATTCCCATTTCTCCTCCTTTCTCTTTTCTGTCCTTCCCTCCCTTCTCTGTTGAATGTCAGCCAATACAATGAGACTTTGATTTCTGTTTGAAAGGTTAACATCCTGGTACCAGGGGTCCAGCCAGACCCCACTGAGCTGAGCTCTTCTGTCTGGCCTCAGCTCTCAGTCAAACCCTGGTGTGTATTGACAGAGAAAACACCCCTGGTCTGGTGGTGCACCTCTGGTCCTTAATAACAAGAGCTGAGCAAAACCCCTTTCCCTCTGCACTGAAATCACAATCCATGAAAGAGGGGAATAAGAGAGAGAAAAAAAGGGAGGGGACTATAAGAAGGAGGGTAAGGGAGAAAACGGGTGCAAACAGCAAACATTAGAGGGTCTGAGTATCTGACTGTAGGTCAGATTGGTGTCATCCTCTAACACATATGTTAAGTTTTGGGGTTGATTAGGGCTTTTTTAGGAGAACATTGTGTAGCAATGTTAATGTGACACCCAGGATATCAGGGTTTATCCTAGGACCACAGGATATATTTAGCATCAAAGGGAATGCATTCTTTTTCTATTAGTTCACGTTTCAGACCCCCACTGACCGGCCAAAGTCGGATTAGGTTGAATTCCCGCAGATAGAGAGATCTACACTGTGAACAAACAACCATCAGGCCAGGATACCTGGCTGTGAGGATGTATTTAACAAAGAGATGGAAGGAAATAAACAAATACAGGCAGATATTTCTTTGATCTGTTCTTTCATGATTTCCGGGACAAATTCATCTACGAAGGATGCTCTGTTTTGATTGGTGCACTGGCCTTGTAGTGCACAAAGTAATTTAAGCAGATAGTTTGGGACGTCCTGCATTCTCTCACTTAAGTAAGTTAAGTTTGATTTGAAATACAAATGTTTTCAAGTCTTCTGAACTGGAATTTCTGTATGGCATATCTACACTGAGCGGACGAAACATTAAGAACACCTGCTCTTTCCATGACAGACTGACCAGGTGAACTTGGGCTACCGAGTGGTGCAGCGGTTTAAGGCACTGCATCTCAGTGCTAGAGGCGTCACTACAGAACCTGATTCGATTCCACGATTCCAACCGGCCGTGATTGGGAGTCCCATAGGGCGGCGCACAAATTGGCCCAGCGTCATCCATTTTTGGCCGGGGCAGGCAATCATCGTAAATAAGAATTTGTTCTTAACGGACTTGCCTAGTTAAATAAAGGTTAAATAAATTCAATTTAAAAAAGTAATCCAGGTGAAAGCTATGACCCCTTATTGATGTCACCTGTTAAAATCACTTCAATCCGTGTAGATGACGGGGAGGAGACAAGTTAAAGAAGGATTTTTAAGCCTTGAGACGTGTATTGTGTGTGTGTGCTCCATTCCGAGGGTGAATAGGCAAGACAAAGGGTTTAAGTGCCTTTGAACCGGGTATAGTAATATGTGCCAGGTGCACTGGTCTGTGTCAAGAACTGCAACACTGTTGTTCACGCTCAACAGGTTCTCGTGTGTATCAAGAACGGTCCACCACCCAAAGAACATCCAGACAACTTGACACAACTGTGGGAAGCATTGGAGTCAACATGAGCCAGCATCCCTGTGGAACGCCTTCGACACCTAGTAGAGTCCATGCCCCGACTAATTGATGCTGTTCTGAGGGGAAAAGGGGAAGGTGCAACTCAATATTAGGAAGGTGTTCTTAATGTTTTGTACACTCAGTGTATATCTCTATCTATGAGTCTGTGAGCTTTGTAACACTATAGTGTAGAATACACTCTCCATCCGAACGATATACCCTTACCCAGCTAGAAGCTCCCCATCCCTGTGTGCCAGTGTTTCTCAGCACAGTATGGCAGCCAGACTATCATCCTGTCATATAAAGTCTGGTCCTACGAGGACTACTTCAAATCTCACCACCTTCTCGATCACGCCACGGCTGTCAAGGACACAGAGGAAAGTGACACATTCCAGGAAACCATGACGTCATAGAACATAACAGCCTGGCCCAGGCGGTTTGTTTGTTAACATGACGATCTGCACTCTGATTGGAGGAAAAGTCAGAGGTCACCCATTTGGGAATACATGGGTGCTTCGGAAAAGGCATCATACTCACTATACAGTGGACTACGAGCAGAAACCCTATGCAGGCCCAGGTCACGAGTAGTGTACAACATAGGGAATGGGGTGCCATTTTGGAAAGACCCAACGTTTTGGTCAAAATGACACTCACCTAAAAAGGAAGTCTCGGTCTCTATGGCGACAACCGAAGAACAGCCAGGTCTCACTGAACTCCGCCTCTGGGTTTTCCTCCCTCTCCTTCTCCCTGAAAGAGAAAAACAAAGGAGAAAAAATATATATATAAATATACACACACTGGAGGAGACCTCAAAGCCCAATCAATAAAAACACAGAACAATGGAACGAGTCCTTGTCACAACAGACATTAAAAGGGAGCAGTGACACTGCTGTATCTCCCTACAACATCTATACAGTACAGAGCCACAATTATGATGGGAATGATGCAGTCCAGAGGGGACAGGAAGTTAACATGCTACTAAAGAGATGGATCACACTACACCGTAGACTACAATTAAAACAAGGACTTAAGCTCATCGCCGTGTGCGTGCGAGCGTGTGTGCGCGTGTACACATCTCCCTCCGCACATCAGCCCCACTTATAAAAGTGATTCCTCCTGTGGCCAACGAGTCTGTCAGGGCTCCCAGAATCCTTTGCGCAGAGGTGGCACAAAGACACAAAACGCTGAGCCAGTGCGCTGCCATCTACACACCCCGCCATCTGCACCCCCGCCGCCATCTACAGCCCCGCCACCTACAGCATCCAGGCATCTACACACCCCGCCATCTACACCCCGCCGCCACCTACCACATCCCCAATCTACAGCCCCGCCTACACCACTCCCCTCTACAGCCCGCCACCTACACACTCCCCATTCTACAGCCCCACCAGCTACACCACCGCCATCTATAGCCCCGCCGCCATCTACAGCCCCGCCATCTACACCCCACCGGCGCCGTCATCTAGACGCCCAACCATCTACATCCCCGCCACTACGCCCCCGGCTACCATCTACACCCCGCATCTACACCCCCACCACCGCCATCTGCATCGCCCGCCACCTACAGCCCCGCCAGCTACGTCGCCACCATCTACAGCCCCGTCGCCACCATCTACACAGCTGTAAACAAGACCAGAGGATGATGTAGGCCTTTCCTCTGTTAATAGCATTCTGACCCGGAGGCTTGTTCAACGGGGGGGGGGGGGGGGTAGAATGTGGAGAACCTTGACTGGATTAAGGTTTCTGATACCTGCACATTCAGTCTATTGATGAATAAACCTGAACATTCAGCAGTCTCCGTATGATACCTGCATTATTCCAGTCTCATGATGAATTCCTGAACATTCCAGTCTCACGATGAATACCTGACATATCCTCATTGCTGATACCTGCACATTCCAGTCTCACTGATGAATACCCTGCACATTCCAGTCTCATTGACACTCGTAGATGAACCCTGCACATTCCAGTCTCATTGATGAATACCCTGCACATTCAGTCTCCTGATGAATACCTGACATTCCGTTAGATGCATGAACATTCGTTCATGTGAATTCCTCATCCAGTCTCATTGATGAATACCCTGAACATTCCAGTCTCATTGATGAATACCCTGAACATTCCAGTCTCATTGATGAATACCCTGAACATTCCAGTCTCATTGATGAATACCCTTAACATTCCAGTCTCATTGATGATACCCTGCACATTCCAGTCCTCTTGATGAATACCTGAACATTTCCAGTCTCATTGATGAATACCTGAACATTCGTCTCATTGATGAATACCCTGAACATTCAGTTCTCATTTGAATGAATACCCTGAACATTCCAGCTCATTGATGATACCTGAACATCCAGTCTCATTGATGATACCCTGAACATTCAGTTCTCATTTTGATACCCTGAACATTCCAGCTCATTGATGAATACATTAAGGTAAGCAGAGAGCGACCAACAAGTGACATCCATCCACCATTTACATTTTCTGATGAAAAAATAAAAAGAATCTGGTAACATATTTAACTGGGCTCCTCAACCGCAACCGACCCTCCTCAACCCACTCCTCCCCTCCCAACCCCCTCCTCAACCCAATCCAACCCTCCCTCTCCAACCAACCTCCCTCCAACCCAACCCTCCCTCAACCCAACCCTACTCCCCTCCTCCCTAACCCAACCCTCTCTCAACCCAACCCAACCCTCCCCCTCAACCAACCCAACCCTCCCCTCTCCAACCCTCCCGTCCCAACCAACGCCTCCCTCCTCAACCCAAACCCTCCCCCCCCAACCTCCCCTCCTCACCAACCACCAACCTCCCCTCTCAACCACAACCCTCCCCTCCTCAACCCACCCTCTCCAACCACCCTACCTCAACCCACCCCGCACCCACCACCAACCCTCCCCAACCCAACCCTCCCTCACTCAACCCTCCCCAACCCACAAGATCAATATCAATAGTCTTTTATTTCACTGCGCCACACAGACCACACTACCACTCCCTCTGAATACAAATCACATCTGTGCCCAGACCACACGGTCCATCCCTCTGAATACAAATCACATCTCTGCGCAGACCACACGGTCCATCCCTCTAAATCCAAAATCACATCTCTGCCCAGACGACAGGACCTGAGGGAAACAGTGCCACAGCATCAGAACCTGACACTCCATTCTGGGTCCAAAGGAGGCGGTTGCCTCTCAATGCTTCTCTGATGAACAAGGAGCAGAAGAAACTGTGATTCAGCAGGAATAAGGTCTTGGTAAACGCAGCAATTATTTTATTTCCTCTGACATTGTTCATGCTGAATGGGTTTTGATGCTCTGTGTGAGCGGTGTTATGAGAGTTTTAGGGGACTGTGATAATATGTGCCTGTATGTGATAATTCCAGGAAGTGCCACTGAGCTATGATCACTGTACCTGGATGCCGAATTACAATGACATTAGCATGCCCGATTTCGAATGCATTCAGCTGAATGTGGAGAAACTACAGAGAGTCGTTTTACAATAACCAAATACAACTACCCTTCATCCAGTGAACAACCTCAATGAATTACTCATCCTTAAGCTCAGACGACTAATCAATGTCAGACAGCCAGAGGTCGCCAGATCCCACCGAGTTATGATATTTCAACCGCTCCCTCTCATTCCCTCTCTCCTTTGTTCCCTCTCTCCATAGCTCCCTCGCACCCTCTCTTCTGCAGTTACAAAGTGGAACAAAGTCATTTTCAAAACATCCATCGATTGACAAAGGAAGACAGGATGCCAGAAGGGTAAGGGGAGAGGGAGAGAGGAGGAAAGACTGAGGGGAGAGGGAGCAACGGAGGAAAGCGTGAGGGGAGGAGGAGCAACGGAGGAAAGCGTGAGGGGAGAGGGAGAAGAAGTTAAATGTCCCCATGCTGCTTTGTTGCTAAAAAGGAGGCCATTCAGGCTTTGTTGGCGACCTGCTTTCAAAATGGCTGTTGGTGATACAGCGTCCTGTTGTCAAATTGGACGTTGTTATCTCTTATCAAAGCACAGCATCTGGGGTAAACGCCTTGTTTGGAATCTTAATTCGGGTACTGTACAAAGCTTTCCTCGTGACAGGTTTTACAATCTGACAGAGAGACCGAGAGCGAGAGACAAGGGTACACTAAAAGATCGTTTCACCCAACTTCTTCCTACGGCAAAAAGCTTTATGCAGAGAAAATGACTGTTTATGTTGAAAAGCACTTAGAAAACGAGAAGCTGCATTTCTACAGCCAATCACCAGGGCTTACTGAAGGCTGCTATATACCTACATGTTACTGATTGCTGTTATTGTAGACATGAAAACATTTCTGAACGCTATAAAGTGGAATATCCCAGTTATATCAAATCAAGTTTGAAAGGAACTTGACAGATATGTCATCGCTAATCTGATTAACTTTTCACATGCAAGAGTACACCTCATGTAAATTGTGATGGATACATGTGATTCCATACAAGAACTGACAACCCTGACTGCACTGCACTTAATCAACTAAAAGAGAATACACTAGAGAACCACCACTAGTTTCTTTTGGGTCTAGGCTAAAGCTTGAGTTGTGCCAAGAAGTAGAGTTGAGTAGCTTGGATGAATAAGGTGCCCAGAGTAAACTACCTGCTACTCAGTCCCAGAAGCTAAGATATGCATATTATTAGTATATTTGGATAGAAAACACTCTGAAGTTTCTAAAACTATTTGAATGATGTCTGTGAGTATAACAGAACTCATATGGCAGGCAAAAACCTGAGAAAAAAAGGAATTCTCCAGTTGGAACATTATTGAAGATTTATGATAAAAACATCCTAAAGATTGATTCTATACATCGTTTGACATGTTTCTACGGACTGTAACGGAACTTTTGGACTTTGAATTACTGGGCTAAACGAGTAAACAAAAAGGAGGTATTTGGACATAAATTATGTACTTTATCGAACAAATCAAACATTTATTGTGGAACTGGAATTCCTGAGAGTGCATTCTGATGAAGATCATCAAAGGTAAGTGAATATTTATTTCTGAGTTCTGTTGACTCCAACATGGTTTTGTTCTCTGAGCGCTGTACTCAGATTATTGCATGGTGTGCTTTTTCCGTAAAGCTTTTTTGAAATCTGACACAGCGGTTGCATTAAGGAGAAGTATATCTCTAATTCTGTGCATAACACTTGTATCTTATATTAAAGTTTATGATGACTATTTCTGTAAATTGATGTGGCTCTCTGCAAAATCACCGGATGTTTTGGAAGCAAAACATTACTGAACATAACGCGCCAATGTAAACTCTGATTTTTTTATATAAATATGCACTTTATCGAACAAAACATACATGTATTGTGTAACATGAAGTCCTATGAGTGTCATCTGATGAAAATCATCAAAGGTTAGTGATTAATTTTATCTCTATTTCTGCTTTTTGTGACTCCTCTCTTTGGCTAGAAAAATGGCTGTGTTTTTCTGTGACTAGGTACTGACCTAACATAATCGTTTGGTGTGCTTTCGTCGTAAAGAATTTTTTGAAATAGGACACTGTGGTGGGATTAACAACAAGTGTATCTTTAAAATGGTGTGAAATACTTGTATGTTTGAGGAATTTTTATTATGAGATTTCTGTTGTTTGAATTTGGCGCCCTGCACTTTCACTGGCTGTTGTCAAATCGATCCCGTTCTCAGCCATAAGAGGTTAGGTAACAAGAAAATGTAAAAGCTTGAAAACTATGTCAACTAATGCCCTGAAAAGGAGGGCACAACTGTGTAGTGATGTCAGACTGCGCAGGGGAGAACACGCACCATGGCGACACTGACAGGTCGGTGTAGCTGAACTAGCAACGTGAGCCATTCATCAACCACGCACACTCATAGTTGGCGGGTGGTGTGACCGTGTCTGAGCAGCGGCGCACCTCCCAGTAATGACCAGCTATGATTTACATTGACACAGACGGTCTACAGACCTCTTCACATTCAAATCAATACATCTCCGTCTTCCCTAAGTCATAAACACCAGACAGCCAGCCAACATCTCTGGAATCGCTTGACTTATTACCTCAGGTGGGAAGATGCCCTTAGGCTCAGATCTAGGATCAGTTTACTCTCTCCAAATACTAACATTAAAAAGGGGCAATCAGCAGTTGAAACAATAAATAGTTTCTGTAAAAAGCTGAGGGATGGGGCTAGAGAAAGGTAACCACTCTCAAACTCATAGACAGAGCTATGGATGCAAGGACTGACCATCCACGACATCAACATTATAGTTTTAACCGTGTTATGAGGCTATTAAGTATTTGTTTATATTTCCATCGTTTACAAACATTGGAGTAAACCAAGCTTATATTTTGGGTTCTGATGGGGTACGACAGTTGAACTAAGCCATTTATAAAACTTAAAACAATTTAAGAATGAAATGGGTACATATCATCAATTTATAAGCAAAAACATGGATGTAGTAACGGCAGATTACCCCTTTAACCATTAGAGGTAGAACACACAATGGACCTTCGATTGGCGTTTAGAGAGAATTTCCTCTTACACGTAGTTTCACTGAAGAACTAGTGTTAATCCCAGACGTGATCACAGCTCTGTTTGTCACATTACCACTAGAGGTCGACCGATTAATCGGCATGGCCAATTTCAAGTTTTCATAAGAATCTGTAATAGGCCTTTTTGGACGCTGATTATGGCCGATTATATTGCAATCCACGAGGAGACTGCGCGGCAGGCTGACCACCTGTTACGTGAGTGCAGCGGCAAAAGGACCTTGTGGCTGCAAGGAGCCAAGGTAAGTTACTATCTAGCATTAAACTTTTCTTATAAAAAAAAATCAATCCTCACATAATCACTAGTTAACGACACATGGTTGATGATATTACTAGGTTAACTAGCTTGTCCTGCGTTGTATATAATCAATGCGGTGCCTGTTAATTTATCATCGAATCACAACTTCAACTTCGCCAAACGGCTGATGATTTAACAAAAGCGCATTTGCAAAAAAAAAAGCACATTCATTGCACAAATGTACCTAACCATAAACATCAACACTTTTCTTAAAATCAATACGCAGAAGTATATTTTTTTTAAACCTGCATATTTTGTGCAAATAAATGCATGTTAGCAGGCAACATTAACTAGGGAAATTGTGTCACTTCTCTTGCGTTCAGTGCAAGCCGAGTCAGGGTATATGCAGCAGTGTGGGCCGCCTGGCTCGTTGCTAACTGTGTTTCTTCCTAACAAAGACCGTAATTAATTTGCCAGAATTTTACATAATTATGATATAACATTGAAGGTTGTGCAATGTTACAGCAATATTTAGACTTAGGGTTGCCACCTGTTCGACAAAATACGGAATGGTTCCGTATTTCACTGAAAGAATAAATGTTTTGTTTTCGAAATTATAGTTTCCGGATTTGACCATATTAAATTACCAAAGGCTCGCATTTCTGTGTGTTTATTATAATTAAGTCTATGATTTGATATTTGATAGAGCAGTCTGACTGAGCAGTGGTAGGCAGCAGCAGGCTCGTAAGCATTCATTCAAACAGCACTTTATGGCGTTTGCGAGAAGCTCTTAGCAATGCTTTAGGCACAGCGCTGTTTATGACTTAAAGCCTATCAACTCCCGAGATTAGGCTGGCAATACTAAAGTGCCTATAAGAACATCCATAAGTCAAAGGTATACAGTTGAAGTCGGAGGTTTACATACACCTTAGCCAAATACATTTAAACTCAGTTTTTCACAATTCCTGACATTTAATCCTAGTAAAAATTCCCTGTCTTAGGTCAGTTAGGATCACCACTTWATTTTAAGAATGTGAAATGTCAGAATAACAGTAGAGACAATGATTTATTTAAGCTTTTAWTTCTTTCATCACATTCCCAGTGGGTCAGAAGTTTACATACACTCAATTAGTATTTGGTAGCATTGCCTTTAAATTGTTTAACTTGGGTCAAACGTTTCAAGTAGCCTTCCACAAGCTTCCCACAATAAGTTGGATAAATTTTGGCCCATTCCTCCTGACAGCGCAGGTGTAACTGAGTCAGGTTTGTAGGTCTCCTTGCTCGCACACGCTTTTTCAGATCTGCCCACAAGTTTCTATAGGAATGAGGTCAGGGCTTTGTGATGGCCACTCCAATACCTTGACTTTGTTGTCCTTAAGCCATTTTGCCACAACTTTGGAAGTATGCTTGGGGTCATTGTCCATTTGGAAGACCCATTTGCGACCAAGATTTAACTTCCTGACTGATGTCTTGAGATGTTGCTTCAATATATCCAAATTATTTTCCATCTTCATGATGCCATCTATTTTGTGAAGTGCACCAGTCCCTCCTGCAGTAAAGCACCCCCACAACATGATGCTGCCACCCCCGTGCTTCACGGTTGGGATGGTGTTCTTCGGCTTGCAAGCCTCCCCCATTTTCCTCCAAACATAACGATGGTCATTATGGCCAAACAGTTCTATTTTGTTTCATCAGACCAGAGGACATTTCTCCTAAGGATGAACCAGACTCGTGGAGGACTACATTTTTTTTCCTGAGGTCTTGGCTGAATTATTTTGATTTTCCCATGATGTCAAGCAAAGAGGCACTGAGTTTGAAGGTAGGCCTTGAAATACATCCACAGGTACACCTCCAATTGACTCAAATTATGTCAATTAGCCTATCAGAAGCTTCTAAAGCCATGACATCATTTTCTGGAACGTTCCAAGCTGTTTAAAGGCACAGTCAACTTAGTGTATGTAAACTTCTGACCCACTGGAATTGAGATACAGTCGATTATAAGTTAAATAATCTGTCTGTAAACAATTGTTGGAAAAATTACTTGTGTCACGCACAAAGTAGATGTCCTAACCGACTTGCCAAAACTATAGTTTGTTAACAAGAAATTTGTGGAGTGCTTGAAAAACTAGTTTTAATGACTCCAACCTGAGTGCATGTAAAATTCCCGACTTCAAATGTATGAAATACAAAATGGTATAGAGAGAAATAGTCGACGCGTCATAATTCCTATAATAACTACAACCTAAAACTTCTAAACTGGGAATATTGAACCACCAAGCATCACTTAAAACACAACAGTAGTCTGCTTAGTATGAATCCTCAATATTTGTGGTCTGTACCTTTGTTGTAGGAATCCAATGAAGGGCGCAACCCCGGTGCCTGGTCCAATCATGATGAAGGGTTTGGAGAGGTCAGAGGGCAGTCGGAAGGAGCAGTTCTGACGCACACACACATGGACCTGAGGTCAAAGGTCAAAAAGTGTTTATGGGTGTGTCACACCTATACACTCGTATAATTGCAAAGATTTTACTGAGCTACAGTTCATTTGGAAATCAGTCAATTGAAATAAATTCATGGGGTGAAATGTCTGGTGAGTATGCAGGCCATGGAAGAACTGGGACATTTTCAGCTTCCAGGATCCTTACGACATGGAGCCAAGCATTATCATGCTGAAACATGAGGTCATGGCGGTGAATTAATGGCACGACAATGGGCCTCAGGATCTCATCACGGTACCTCTGTGCATTCAAATTACCATCGATAAAATTCAATTGTGTTCGTTGTCAATAGCTTATGCCTGCCCATACCATAACCCCACCATGTGGCACTCTGTTCACAACACTGACATCAGCAAACCGCTCGCCCACACAACGCCATACATGCTGTCTGCCATCTGCCCGGTAAAGTTGAAACCGGAATTCATCCATAAAGAGCAGTGGTATTGAAGGTGAGCATTTTCCCGCTGATGTCGATTACGACGCTGAACTGCAGTCAGGTCCAGACCCTTGTGAGGACGACGAGCATGCAGATGAGCTTCCCTGAGACGGTTTCTGACAATTTGTGCAGAAATCTTTCGGTTGTGCAAACCCACAGTTTCATCAGCTGTCTGGGTGTCTGGTCTCAGACGATCCCTCAGGTGAAGAAGCCGGATGTGGAGGTCCTGGGCTGGCATGGTTACACATAGTCTGCGTTTGTGAGGCTGGTTGGACGTACTGCCAAATTCTCTAAAACGATGTTGGAGGCAGTTTATGGTAGAGAAATTAACATTAAATTATCTGGCAACAGCTCTGGTGGACATTCCTGCAGTCAGCATGCCAATTGGACACTCCTTCAAAACTTGAGACACTTGTGACATTGTGTTGTGTGACAAAACTGCACATTTTAGAGGGGCCTTTTAATGTCCAAGGCACCTGTGTAATAATCATGCTGTTTAATCAGCTTCTTGATATGCCACACCTGTCAGGTGGATGCATTATCTTGTCAAAGGAGAAATACTCACTAACAGGGATGTAAACTAATTGGTGCACAAAATGAGAGAAATAACATTTATTTTGGTTCTTGAAACATGGGACCAACACATGTTAAGTTTGTATGCACACACACGCATAGACACAGGTGACACTTCTACTCACCTTAGGGAGGGCTGGGGTGCTGGAGGACTGAGCCTTCCCAGGGTGCACCAGGATGGGATCAACTAGGTCAGAGAGCCAACCAGTACACAGGCCACGCCTCCCCACGGGTCTCCCAGTGCATGCTGGGAACTCTATGACGTTGAAAACAAAGTGCAGCCGACCTGGATGTCTCAAACTGGAGCTGGAGAGGGGGAGAGGGGGAGAGGGGGAGAGAGGGAGAGAGGGAGAGGGGGAGAGAGAAGAAGAAGTGACAGGGGAAGTGATAGAGGAACAGATTAGGAGAAATAGTGGAGAAAATATATGAAGGTACTATCTTGTTTCTAGTACGTAGAGGGTAAATAAGTGACTGTATACCATCAGTAATGTAAAGTACTTAAGTAAAAATACTTTTAAGAACCACTTAAGTCGTTTTTGTGTATCTGTACTTTACCATTTATATATTTGACTACTTTTACTTTACAATATTTTCTCAAGGAATGTAGTACTTTTTACTCCATACATTTTCCTTGACACCCAACAGTACTAGTTACAGGAAAATAGTCCAATTGACACACTTATCAACCAAACATCCCTGGTCATCCCTACTGCCTCTGATCTGAAAATGGTGCCATCTGGTTTACTTAAAATAAGGAATTTGAACTTATTTATACTTTTAATACTTAAGTATATTTTAGCAATGACATTTACTTTTGATACTTAACTATATTTTAGACCAAATACTTTTAGACTTTTACTCAAGTAGAATTTTACTTGAGTCATTTTCTATTAAGGTATCTTTACTTTTACTCAAGTATGACAGCTGGGTACTTTTCCCACCACTGTATACCATAGCCTACTCTTGTTCCAGTACGTAGAGGCTAAATAAGTGACTGTACACCATAATCTTGTTCCAGTACAAATTAGGGTTAAGTGCCTTGCTCAAGGGCACATTGACAGATTTTTCAACTAGCAGGCTCGGGTAGCGTAACCAGCAACCTTTCTCTTACTAGCCCAACGCTCTAACCACTAGTCTACCTGCCGCCCTAGTACAACAGCTTACCTTGCCGCGGAGTACGGTCTTGGTTGCAGTTTGGGCAAATGTTCTGAAATAAAAAGGAAAATGTAACAGGTGAGAGGATATTACCGTAAGGAGGCATCCATCCATCGTATCACCTTTCTATGTAGATCACTGACAATGGCGTAAAGGAGCTGAGGGGACGCCCTACTTCAGAGTTGAGATTCACCCACTCAACCTCCAAGTCCTATTTCCTTGTTACACACACACTCACATTTATTTTAGGGCATACTTCTGTATTCATAAAATCATGTCGTTTTCATATCCCCAGAGTGTTGATGTGGTGCATGTAGGATGAAGATAGTTCATGTCCACCATATTTCAATGTCAGCTTTGAAGGTGCCCTCTTTTGGGGTAATTTGGAGTCTGGGAATGAGACCTCTGAGGAATATGGTACAGGAAGAGTTATAATAGTTGTGTACGGTGTGGCTCAGTTGGTAGAGCACAGTGCTTGAAATACCAGTACCACCAGGCACTGCTGTAATTCCATCTCCCCCTGCCATTGTCATCTACAGGTTTAACATGGCCATTAACCATCTCATTCCCTCCCTGATGGTCTACAGCCCGGCCAGGCCTCCGAGTTCTGACAGTAAACGTTCTACCACAGACAACGACCACACAACGGGGGGGGGGCAATCACTTGACATCACTGGAAGCAGGAATCTGATGCATATCACAAGATATTCCCTTAATGTTTAATAGTAGTGTTGGAGATATTTCACGATATGAGTGACATCTTATTTCTGTCCATTACACAAAGATGAAAAATAATAACCCCAAAGTGGATTACAATTACAAGTCCCCTCTTTACCCAACCTTTATATTCCACAGCATCTGTAGCTGGGAGAGTCAATGCCACAGTAAAGATAATAATTAAGCACAAAGTGTTACTCCACCTTAAACTCACTCAGGCAAACCTAAATGGGGCACCGCGAGGCCAGTACATGTGTTTTAACACAGACACAGTCAGAGCAGTAGCGATCGTTAACCTGTGGCCTGCCCTGCCCTCCACAGCTCTGTAGCTATGCCCCTGTTAAATATAGTAGGATAGTCAATGACAGGACCTCAGCAACAGCTAGTGGACCCAAAACACTTCCACCAGCACATTCTTCACCTGGGTACTTATGTCCCCATTTACATATGGCCACATTTCTTCATCGTCGGTTCAGCTACTGAAAAGGTGTTGCTGTTTTTTATTTAACCTTTAATTTAACCAGGTAGGCCAGTTGAGAACAAGTTCTCATTTACAACTGCGACCTGGCCAAGATAAAGCAAAGCAGTGCGACAAAAACAACAGTTACACATGGAATAAACAAACGTACAGTCAATAACAGAATAGAAAAAGTCTATATACAGTGTGTGCAAATATTGTAAGATTAGGGAGGGAAGGCAATAATTAAGCCATAGTGGCGAAATAATTACAATTTAGCATTAACACTGATAGATGTGCAGATGATGATGTGCAAATAGAGCTACTGGGGTGCAAAAGAGCAAAAATAAATAACAATATGGGGATGAGGTAGTTGGGATGGTCTGTGTTAGTTTACAGATGGGCTGTGTACAGGTGCAGTGATCGGTAAGCTGCTCTGACAGCTGATGCTTAAAGTTAGTGAGGGAGATATAAGTCTTTAGCTTATATGTTATCAAAAGGGCTGTGTCACAACGCTGAATATTAAGTCGTGACACAGCCTCTTTGTAGGGGGACATTGCAACTTACAAGTGCAAATGGGACACATAACACAGTTCTAGTCTAAGTATTTGTTATGAGTTTTAGATTACTTTTATGTACAATATGTATTGATGTGATAAATGCCCTTTCCAACTGGCTTCAAACAAATCTACATAAGTCATCGTCAGCGCAAGTCTAGGCATTATGCCATGAGAGACTATAACGCCTAACTGTCTGCAGCCAATAGTTCTCTGTGTCAGGGGTGAACAAATGGTGAGACAGGATGGAACCACTGATGGGTCGCAAAATTTGCAATTTAACAATTTCCTTTTTGCAGTCCTAGATCAAGACTTGATTGAAGCCATGCAGGAACATTGGTTTGGTAATTTAGGATTCAGTAAAATGTTTGTAAAAATCCAAGTTGGGTCAAAAAATAAGGGGGAAAAAATAAGTAAGTCGGGGAAAACACTATGTAAAATGATATTGAACCTGCATTCACTGAGGCTATACTGCCCTCTGCTGGTTAGATGAGGAATACCAGTACATCACTTAGATACGCTCACTGTATTGTGACCATTAGAAACTAGAGACATGTTTTGTAACGTGTAAAAGCTAAACAATGCCCTCTGATTAGCTCAGACATTATGACTGACAGGAGAGGGAGTGTGCTCTGACCTATGAGGAGGCTGAGAGGGGGCTGGCAGGCGGGGAAAGCCGTGAGCAGGTCCAATAGGCCGAGGTTGGGATCTCTGACATAGAGGTTGTAGTCGGCTGATCCCTGTTTACTGCACAGCTCCTGTAGTCTCCTCTTCTCACCACTGTCTCCTGTACACTCCACCAGGGAACGGAGGAACGCCTGAGAAAATACTAAGTAGCATTACACACCACATAGCACAAAACCTATTATTCCAGATAGTATAGTTTGGGCTGCTGAGGGGGCGCAGCGGTCAAAGGCACTGCGTCTCAGTGCTGGAGGCATCACTAGACACCCTGGTTCGAATCCAGGCTGTATCACAACCGGCCGTGATTGGGAGTCCCATAGGGCGGCGCACAATTTGTCCAGCGTCGTCTGGTTTTGGCCGGTGTCGGCCGTCATTGTAAATAAGAATTTGTTCTTAACTGACTTGCCTAGTTAAATAAAAGGTTAAATAAAATGTAAAAAATGTAACTACATTTTTTTTTTTAATATTGTAGTTTCTTCTGGACTGCTGGGACTTTTTCTGAGCTCAACAATGTTACATTGACGCCTTGACAAACAAGACAATGGCAAGTTGGCTGAGGCAGAGACAGACTTGGCACCCAGGCAACATTCCTGCACCATACTGTACCTGCCAACACTGCAACCTTAGCTGTCTGCCACACCCGCTCAGAAGGACCTAGAGTGTCTATCTTACTGCAGTGCAGTAAACTTTTACAGACAGGTTCTGGTTCTGGACTGGGTTGTTCAGGTATAGGAAGTAAAAGGAGGAGGGACCTTCTTAGGGACAGTCCTGAGCTCCAGACACCAGGTGAGCAGGTAGTGCAGAGTGCTGTTCTCTGGGATGTAGGAGGGGATCTGAGCAGCTGGAGGGAAACAACACTGGGTCATATTTGACATCGATTACATATACTGTGTGTAGTTACATAGAGTTCTAATAAATGTGTTTAATGTCATCACTAGAGCTATATAGTATAGAGAGACTATTAAAAAAAACACTGCTGCTGAGAAAACTGCATACTTTTCTTCTTGGTTTCTTTTCGCAGTGAGAGCTGGAGGCGGTTGCTCTTCTGATCCTCTAGGCCCAGTCTATGGAGCAGCTCCCCCACCTCGGAGGCTCTGTTAGGGCAGAGCACATCAAGCGAGTCCCCAGGCTGGTAGGCCATAGGGTGGGACTGGGTACACAAAGGAGAGGATGGAGTAAAGAAACTACTTTAACCACCATTTCGATCTATTGGTCTCTGTATGAAAAACCATGTTGTAAGAGTGGGACGGCCACTCACTGAGATGTCCATCTCGATCAGTAGGGCTGTTTTAACTGAGTCGTCTCTGGTCAGCTGGACTGCCCTGGAGATGGGAACCTCGTGAAGAGTCTCCTTACTTACCGGAGAATTGGTCTGGGAAGGGACAGGATATGAGGGGCTAGTGATGTTAGAATTCAAACAAATATATGAGTTGAGAGACAACCCACCTCTTCTTCTATGGTGGCTTCCTGAAGCGTGACATCCAGGTAGGGTGGAGGCAGAGCTGGGACGTTGAGGGCCAACTCAGACAGCGGGGGCAAGGAGCGTGTCAGAGAGGCCTCTACAGCAGCAGGGGGAGCCCCAGACTGTCCACTCTGTGTCGTCAACACTGACTTGCGTTCAGAGACAACACTATCAAGTTTAAGAGCAGTCCCAGTGTTGTCGGTCACAGACACCGGTATGAGATCAGTAACTGAGCTTCCAGTTTCTGATGCTGAAACAGACAAAGAATCAGTCTTAGCAATCGCTGCTGTTCTGAGGGATTTGGTGCTCTGGGATTCTGATTCGTTGAGACTCAGGAGGTGGAGTTTGATGTCTGTTGCTGACGATTCAGGTGTTTCGTTCCACGATACTCTCTGGTCCCTAACATGGCCATCTCTCTCAGGCTGAGGGGCGGCCATCTTGGATAACGCTCCTCTGATCGCCTCCCACAGTCCTTCAAGCCAGGGGTCCAACACCAACTCAAGCCTGGACACACACACACACACATGGTTTGGATTAAGAGCTAAACTATTAACATGAGACAGCCCCTAAGAGGCCACTACCAACTGAAGCCTGGACAGAAAGCAAAGACTATTCAGACTCAGAGATAAGCAGTGTGATGGAACAGAAAGATAATGTGCCACACAACACAAACGAGGTGACAGGAGGTAAGTGGGGAAAGTACATTAACATAGTGTCTCTATTGATGCCACTTTTATTTCTACCGATTCATGAAGACATTGTACCCCTACTTTAAAGCTTCTATGGTGAGTGGCAAGATTTAAAGTGTTTCTCATACATCATGTAATAATATTTATTATTTTCCCAATTCAAAAACCTTGGACCTTACCCTACACCGTCGTCTGCATGTCCTGTTGCATAGAAATGTTTAGCACCAAGATCCAGTAGACGGCTGTCAATAGTCTTCCCGCAGTTGCAGAAATCTGCATAGTTTGTATCACCCAGAGCTGGAGCAGAGAAAAAAAACAAGATATTGACCATCAACACAATAAATCTTATTTTAAAGCCATAGTGACAATTTATCTCAGCACTAGGCATTTCGTCTGAGACACACAATTCTTCTTTACCTAAAAAAGCATAGCAGAGGTGTGCATAGAGGTCGCTGGGCAGGGTCTTTTTCTTGATTCTCTTGACAAACTTCTGGGCCGTGTCTGGTGGGTCCCCGTCCCCTGTGGTAGACACAACGAACACCACAGGAGAACTCTCCTTCTCCAAGTTAAACTGGGGGTGGGATACACAAAACAGGATCAGTATTCATATGAGAATAGAAGAGGCCAGTAACAACATCTACCACAAATACACTCATACATAGGCCTAGTTATGTTTCCTTAGCAGACTGATTGTTGGCTATGTTTCCCATTGTAGGTGTCGTGCCCGCATTGGAATGCATACCACCATGGAGGGCAGGTTGACACTATTTTGTGATTGATAACTTCACCTTGTCTCCTTCACTCAAGCAGCAGATATCAGCAAACAGTCCCCTCTCCTCGGCCTCGTCAGCTATCCCCTCGGCTATGGACTGGGCCTGGCCTTTCTGAGACCCGTACAGAACCAGGAACCGAGGCTTTAACTCACAAGGCATTCTGCTGGACAAGTGGAAACAACAGTAGTCAGTGACACTTTACGTTATTGCAAGCAAATCTATAAATTGTTGTGGCAACATTGTTCCTATTGTCATCAACAAAACATTGTGCAGAAACTGAGAACCATCATCCATACTGACACTGATCCTTCCATTTCACCTCGACAACAGATTAAACAGAGCCAAGTAAAACTGAATTCAGACTAGATCATCGACTGAGTACATTTCATGCATTTTACCTGCACAATCGGAAAGTTGAAGAGCTAGTAGCAGATCCCAGTGGAATTCCTTTCGTAACATTGTATAATAAACCTTTGAACACGTTCAGCACTGTAGAAATCCTACCCAGAAGTTACGTCACTTGTGACGCACGACATACACCAGGAAGGAACAGACTGTCCTAATGCACGTGGATTTGTGTCCATTTATTTATCTAACGGGTAACATATCACCAACTGCTTTTCTCTGATATGAGGATGCTTTTGGAGAACAGCTCTCTGAAACTCCATGAGATTCGCTTATCATCCAACAGGCAGGTAGCTGTTAATATCCTGAGTGCCAGTCTTTCTTCTCTGGACACTGACCAGCTACTTAACTCAGTGGTGGAGTCCGATATCGTTTATTTGGTGGAACTGACAGACAAAAAAAATTGCACTAACTAGCTCACAAGCCAAATATTGAATTCACTTTTCTGGACGATTTACTCAAGCCTGGGAAAGAGCAGCCTAACAATACCAGTAACACTGCAAAATGAGCTGTCTGATAGTTTGCTCAAATATACGTATTCACCCCAAAACATTATCAAACGAATACAGTTACGGAGTTTTAAACTCTTTGATACAACATTTTCATCACACCAAAGACTTCTCGACTACACCGCGAGATAACAGTGATAGAATCGCGAGACTGGAAGAACTCATTTGTCAACGGGATAATAGGAGGGATTTGGAAAATAAAGTAAATTAAAACATTTTATGCACAACATCTCTCACAAACCGTTAATTGTATAAAAGGCAACTGAAATCTATGTTCACAATATAGTAAAAAAAATATCGAATCATTCGATGATTTATCAACTTCCCCCTCCCCACTTTGTCTCGCCCTCCCCGCCCTGAGATCCTTCCAGAAGTCGCCGGCAGACCCGTGCGACCAAGTGCCCAGCAACGCTCCACTTTTTCACCGATAATAGTTTGAATTTCAGCCGTGGACACTTCTGAAGTGTCGCCGTCTTTCAGGCAAAATGTCTGCTATGGGGCAGCTCGCGTTCGATGAGTATGGACGGCCGTTCATCATCATCAAAGATCAGGATAAGAAGACTCGGTTATCGGGCCTTGATGCACTGAAGGTACAATGGATTTAGCAGGTCCCGTTAGCTAGCATGGCACTTCATTCATGTTTCAGCATCTTACCAAGGCACATTTGCAGAACACTTGCAACTTCAGACCCACTTGTTTAGTTAGCTAGCAAGTAAGTTAGTTATTATGGACTTATAGCTAACATTCTGAGCCAATCAAAGTGTATATTTAATTTATGTTGTACAAGTTGGCTAGTTAGCGGATTAGCTACGGCATGCTAGGTCTGCCCATGTGCTTATTTTCTGAAGACGCCAGTGAGTCGCGGCTGGTTGTCAAATAAACAATGGAATCATTTAACTAGCTAATGTCATCATACGTTATGTGTTTTCTCACTTAGTTATGATGAATAATAAATAAAGTGCAATTCATCGTTTGGTTTTATTGAACGTGCGTATGCTGTCATGCAGCTAACGTTAACTAGTTCTCTAGCTAAGTAGCTTAGCCAAAGTTAGTGGTCTAATCTAGATGACAAGGTTTGTCAGTTGCTTCTTGACCATGACTGAGAGTTTGACCAACGTCCGTAAACATTCACGGAGATAGCCATCTACCTAGTTGATCATTCCCGCAGCATCCCTCCCTCAGCCACAGTGAAGAAATTCACCAGGTTTGCTTTTGTGTTTTGCAGTCTCACATCATGGCAGCAAAGGCGGTTGCCTCGACGCTGAGGACGTCACTAGGACCAAACGGTAAGCCCAAACAGCCACAATGAAGCTTAGTCATTCACAGCGCCATGATAAAGCCACTGCTAGTATTTTTGTGTGCTCTACCCCTCTGGTTACTTAACACAGTAACAGCTACCTAAGGCTACACATTCATCTTGAAGTACATTTAATCCCCCCTTCACTTTTCCTCTTTCATTAGGCCTGGACAAGATGATGGTTGACAGGGATGGGGAGGTGACTGTCACCAACGATGGAGCCACCATCCTCAGCATGATGGATGTGGACCACCAGATCGCCAAGCTCATGGTGGAGCTCTCCAAGTCTCAGGACGACGAGATCGGAGACGGGACCACCGGAGTCGTTGGTACGCTCCCCTATATATGAGTCTCCCTGATTGATCTTTGACTCATTAGCTTATTAATTAAACAATTGGGGTCTCTTGCATCACTATCCTGTTAGTAGGCTGTCATTGTAAATAAGAATTTGATCTTAACCTCTCTTGGGTACGTGAGACCTTAGCGTTCCACCTCTTCAACAGCCAGTGAAACTGCTGGGTGCCAAATTCAAATACAGAAATACTCATTATAAAAATTCAGAAAACAAAACATATTTTACATAGGTTTAAAGATTATCTTCTTGTGAATCCAACCACGGTGTCAGATTTAAAAAATGCTTTACGGCGAAAGCATACCATACGATTTATTTGAGAACATAGCCCACTAGACAAATCATTACAAACAGTAACCAGCCAAGTAGAACAGTTACACAAGTCAGAAATAGAGATAAAATGAATCCCTTTGATGATCTTTATATGGTTGCACTCAGCAGACATTCATTTACTCAATGAATGTTCCTTTTGTTCGATAAAGTCTCTATATCCAAAAACCTCAGTTTTGTTCGTGCGTTTTCTTCAGTAATCCACAGGCTCACCGCAGTCAAAACAGGCAGACAAAAAAATCCAAATTGTATCCGTAAAGTTCATAGAAACATGTCAAACGATGTTTATATTCAATCTTCAGGTTGTTTTTAGCCTAAATAATCGATAATATTTCAACTGGACAATAACGTCGGCAATTTAAAAGGTAAACAAGAAAGGCACTCTCTCGGTCTCGCGCATGAAAAAGCTCTGTGACACTTTAGGGTTCACCCATTCAGACTGCTCTTACTTCCTGATTTTTCAGAATACAAGCCTGAAACAATTTCTAAAGACTGTTGACATCTGGTGGAAGGCATAGGAACTGCAATTTGAGTCCTAAGTCAATGGATAATGTAATGGCATTGAATAGAAAACTACAAAAAACTATTTCCTGGATTTATTTTTCTCGGGGTTTCGCCTGCCAAATCAGTTCTGTTATACTCACAGACACTATTCTAACAGTTTTGGCAACTTTAGAGTGTTTTCTATCCAAATCTACCAGTTATATACATATCATATCTTCTGGGCCCGAGAAGCAGGCAGTTTAATTTGAGCATGCTTTTCATCCAAAATTCCGAATGCTGCCCCCTACCCTAGAGAAGTTTACTGACTTGCCTAGTTAAAAAAAAAAAAAACATTGGATGGTAAACTACTCCTGCTTCCTTTTTTTTGTGCCAATCCAGACATTGGATTAATATTGCAGATTGCTCCTCTTCCCCTCCCTTACACCAGTCACTCTGTCCCCAGTGGAGTGGTCTGACATTGACAGGGGATACAGCACCACGGCTCTCTCACCTCTCATCTAGGACCTTCATCTTACATGGGGCTTGTGAGAGAGCTGACAATTTCTGAAAGCCATGCACATTACCTGCAATTCTTTCTATGATAAGAAGTTAATCAATGCAGAATCATATTGGTACACTCATCCAAACTCCTCCCCTCTCCTCTCCAGTGCTGGCTGGTGCTCTCCTGGAGGAGGCAGAACAGCTGCTGGACAGGGGCATCCACCCCATCCGTATCTCTGACGGTTACGACCAGGCAGCCAAGATCGCCATCGCGCAGCTGGACAAGATCAGCGAGACTTATCCTTACGACCCCAGCAACACAGAGCCACTCATTCAGACCGCCATGACCACGCTAGGTTCCAAAGTGTGAGTTTTACTGGAAGTTGGTGCTTTTTTTGTGGTTTTCATGGCAACTTTCAGAAATGTCAGTTATAGTCCAGCTAGCTATTGGCATGGCAACATGGTGTAGAGTTTTGCGCTCTTTGCACAAATTGATTTGGCCCAGATGTGATGGCATACATGTATTATTTATGAACCTGGCCGTTGGTTTCATTAGGTCTCATACACATTTCCCCCCCCATCTTCCTTCTTTCAGGATCAACCGCTGCCACAGACAGATGGCGGAGATCGCAGTGAACGCCGTCCTGACGGTGGCAGACATGAACCGTAAGGACGTGGACTTTGAGCTGATCAAGATGGAGGGGAAGGTGGGAGGCAAGCTGGAGGACACCCAGCTCATCAAGGGAGTCATCATAGACAAGGAGTTCAGCCATCCTCAGATGCCCAAGGTACACAGACGGCAGCGGTGCCTCGGCCATACAGTGTAGCACGCCTAAGCTGTCACCTCGGCTGTCACCTCAGATGTAAACTAGGATGCAGTGCATGTTGCTCCTCTTCCCCTCCCTTACACCAGTCACTCTGTCCCCAGTGGAGTGGTCTGACATTGACAGGGGATACAGCACCACGGCTCTCTCACCTCTCATCTAGGACCTTCATCTTACATGGGGCTTGTGAGAGAGCTGACAATTTCTGTAGATTTAATTTAATTTTACCTTTATTTAACTAGGCAGGTCAGTTAAGAACACATTCTTATTTTCAATGACGGCCTAGGAACAGTGTGTTAAGTGCCTTGTTCAGGGGGAGAACAACAGATTTTTAACTTATCAGCTCGGGGATTCGATCTTGCAGCCTTCCAGTTACTGGTCCAACACTCTAACCACTAGGCTACCTGCCGCCCAACACTCTAACCACTAGGTTACCTGCCGACCAACACTCTAACCACTAGGTTACCTGCCGCCCAACACTCTAACCACTAGGCTACCTGCCGCCCAACACTCTAACCACTAGGCTACNACTAGGCTACCTGCCGCCCAACACTCTAACCACTAGGCTACCTGCCGCTCCAATGTATTCTTCTAGCCCATCCAAGTCTAAAGCACTCCCTTTTTTAAATTGTATTTAGCAAGGTAAATCATCCAGTTATCTTCTACAACAATCTCCTTTAATCCTTTTCCCCTCAGCTCCTGAAAGACACAAAGATGGCCATCCTGACCTGCCCGTTTGAGCCCCCTAAGCCCAAGACCAAACACAAGCTGGATGTGACCTGTGTGGAGGAATACAAGGCCCTGCAGAAGTATGAGAAGGACAAGTTCCTGGAGATGATCAAACAGGTCAGTCACACAACCTTTTACAACTTACTATTTCTCTACAACACAGCTGCTGTGTACATTCCTGTCATTCAGTCAGCATAACTAGAAGATGTGTATATGAAGGACCCTCATCTCCTTGAATCTCATTTAATTAAATGTGATCTAAACTAAAGATAGAGTTGACTGAATATGTGATGAAATGAGTGAAATATGTCATATTGTAACTTCTCAGATCAAGGATACTGGCGCTAACCTGGCCATCTGCCAGTGGGGCTTCGATGACGAGGCCAACCACCTGCTGCTGCAGAATGAGCTGCCTGCCATCCGCTGGGTCGGAGGACCTGAGATTGAGGTGAGACACACACACTGCATACAGACATCGTGCCATTCAGCTGGAAATGTTAGTTTATTTCCCCCGTGTATTCCTGTGTTGCTAACCTCTGTTTCACCCTGCCTCAGCTGATTGCCATAGCGACAGGAGGCCGCATCGTGCCACGGTTCTCCGAGCTGACTGCTGAGAAGCTGGGTTCAGCCGGCGTAGTCAAGGAGATCTGCTTCGGCACCACCAAGGACCGCATGCTGGTCATCGAGGAGTGCAAGAACTCCAGGGCAGTCACCATTTTCATCCGCGGAGGAAACAAGATGGTGGGTGGACTGCTAGTCTGCTAATGTTGACCGTTGGAGACGATGCTACGGGGACTGATAATCGGTTTATGTAGACAGTCCAGAGATTCCCAATCATTGGTATCTCTTTCGGGTGGACAATTCTGGTCCTGGGGGGCTGTCGGTGTGCATGCTTTAATTGCAGCCCAGCTTTAACTGTCCCATTCTATATTTATTTATTTCCCCTGTCAGATCATTGAGGAGGCTAAACGCGCACTGCATGACGCGCTGTGTGTCATCCGTAACCTGGTCAGGGACAACCGCATCGTGTACGGGGGCGGAGCCTCTGAGATTGCCTGTGCCCTCGCCGTCAACCAGGCCGCTGACAAGGTACAATGTACACACACCACTAACACGCCACATCAGGTCAAACATCCACAGTACCTGTTTAGAAAGTATTCACAGCCCTCAACTTTTTCCACATGTTGTTGTTAAAGTGGGACTAAAATGGGTTTAATTATAATAATTAAAAATTTTAAAAAATGGAACCATTGGAACATTTTATATATAAAAAATCTTGATTTAGATAAGTATTCAAACCGCTGAGTCAATACATGTTAGAATCACCCGTGGCATCGATTACAGCTGTGACTCTTTCTGGGTAAGTCTCTAAGAGATTTGCACACTTGGATTGTGCAACATTTGCCCATTTTAATTGGTGTTTTTATATATTCAAGCTCTGAAGATGTTATTGATCATGGCTAGACAGCCATTTTCAGGTCTTCCCATAGATTTTCAAACAAAAACTAACTCTTAGTAGTACATTTTTTTTTTATCCTGAAACTCCCCAGTCCTTAACATTTACAAGCATACCCATAACGTGACGCAGCCACCACTATGCTTGAAAATATGGAGAGTGGTACTCAGTGATGTGTCGTATGTTTGGGGCGAAGTGTATTGATAAACTTCGGATGGTGTTAATTCACCATGCTCAATGGGTTATTCTATGTTTTTAGTTTTTTTAATGTTTACCCATCTACCAATATGTACCCTTTGCAAGGCATTGGAAAATGCCTGGTCTTTGTGGTTGAATGTGTTTGAAATTCACTGCTCGGCTGAGGGACCTTACAGAAAATTGTATGTGTGGGGTACGGGGGGGTGAGTCATTCAAATTTGTTAAACACTATTATTGCATCATTATGTGACTTGGAACACATCTTTACTCCTGAACTTATTTAGGCTTGTCATAACAAAGGGGTTGACTACCTATTGACTCAATACATTTCAGCTTGTCATTTCTATTTCATTTGTACAAATTTAGAAAAATATAATTCCATCATCAACTCTTGATGATCGGCTATGAAAAGCCAACTGAAAATTATTCATGATTATTATTTGACCATGCTTGTCACCTATGAACATTTTTGAACATCTTGGCATAGTTCTGTTATAATCTCCACCCGGCACAGCCAGAAGAGGACTGGCCACCCCTCATAGCCTGGTTCCTCTCTAGGTTTCTTCCTAGGTTTTGGCCTTTCTAGGGAGTTTTTCCTAGCCACCGTGCTTCTACACCTGCATTACTAGCTGTTTGGGGTTTTAGGCTGGGTGTCTGTACAGCACTTCGAGATATTAGCTGATGTACGAAGGGCTATATAAAATAAAATTGATTGATTGATTGACTTTGACATTATGGGGTTTTGGGTCTAGGCCAGTGACACGTCTACATTTAATCCATTTTAAATCCAGGCTGTAACACTTTCTTTTATTAAATTTTTTTATTCAAAGGGTATGAATACTTTCTGAAGGCACTGTAAAACCTTGTATTAGAGTTTGACTCAATAACAGCCTGATGTTGATGGTGAGTTATCTGAAACAAAGCCATGTGCTCATCTCTCTACTCTTTCTGCAGTGCCCGTCTCTGGAGCAGTATGCCATGCGGGCCTTTGCTGATGCCCTGGAGGTGATCCCCATGGCCCTGGCAGAGAACAGCGGGCTCAACTCCATCCAGACCATGACTGAGGTCCGCGCCAGGCAGGTCACCGAGAACAACCCAGCCCTGGGCATCGACTGTCTCCACCTCAACACCAACGGTAAGGACAGATTCACAATGTGGAAAATGTTATAAAAATAAACAGATTCATAAAAGTTAATTGGATATACAAAAGATTGGTATATTTACAATGTTACCTAACACTTAATATAAAGCACGTGTCAAACTCATTCCACAGAGGGCCAAGTGTCTGTGGGTTGTCGCTCAGCCCCTGTACTTTGATGAATTAAGGTTACTTATGAGTAAGGAACTCTCCTCACCTGGTTGTCTTCAATTGACAGGGAAAAACCAGCAGGCACTGGGCCCTCCATGGAATGAGTTTGACACCCTTGATATAAAGCATGGGATCTTTTCCTAAATAAATGTGTAATTGATGTTGACCCTCTTGTCTCCCCCAGACATGAAGCAGCAGCATGTTATTGAGACTCTTCATGGGAAGAAGCAGCAGATCTCTCTGGCCACACAGGTAGTCAAAATGATCCTGAAGATAGATGACATCAGAAGCCCTGGAGAGTCAGAAGACTAGGGACCTCCCACTGAGCGCATGCTCGGCCTGGTCTTCTAGAACTGTGTTCTTCTAATTTAGAATGTTCTGGAACTGAGGCATTCTATAATGGCTGTGTTTATAGAATGTTCTAGAACTCAAATGCAGAGTTCTAGAATGTTCCTGGGATCTAGAGAAGCCTTTAGGCACTTGTCGAGCACTGTCCAACCCTGCGTACTGTTATTTATCATTTGATACTGAACCCCCCACACACACCAGCTCTTGTAATGCTGAAGTCATCAATAAAATGTTGGTCTGTGCAATTTCTCTTTCTCGTGAATTTCCCCCCTTGATGATACAATACTAATTGATTCTGTTTAGTACACTCTTGTAGGTAAAAAAATATATACAGTTGAAGACGGAAGTTTACATACACCTTAGCCAAATACATTTAAACAATTTTTCGCAATTCCTGACATTCAATCCTAGTAAAAATTCCCAGTCTTCGGTCAGTTAGGATCACCACTTTATTTTAAGAATGTGAAATGTCAGAATAATAGTAGAGAAGGATTTATTTTGGCTTTTATTTCACATTACCAGTGGGTCAGAAGTTTACATACACTCAATTAGTATTTGGTAGCATTGCCTTTAAATTGTTTCACTTGGGTCAAATGTTTTGGGTAGCCTTCCACAATAGGTTGGGTGAATTTTGTCCCATTCCTCCTGACAGAGCTGGTGTAACTGAGTCAGGTTTGTAGGCCTCCTTGCTCGCACACGCTTTTTCAGTTCTGCCCACACATTTTCTATGGGATTGAGGTCAGGGCTTTGTGATGGCCACTCCAATACCTTGACTTTGTTGTTCTTAAGCCATTTTGCCACAACTTTGGCAGTATGCCTGGGGTCATAATCCATTTGCGACCAAGCTTTAACTTCCTGACTGATGTCTTGAGATGTTGCTTCAATATATTCACATTTTCTTCCCTCATGATGCCATCTATTTTGTGAAGTGCACCAGTCCCTCCTGCAGCAAATCAGTGGTTTAATCGCATGAATATTTTTTATGAAAGGTATACGCCCACACCATTCCAACACAGAAAAGTGAATTACCACTTTTCGGAAGGAAAACTACTAAACTCGTAATTAATTATAGGTCATATTTCATAGAAATCTGGAAACGCTGGACATTTACTAAATATGGATGAATTAACATGGGGAAAGGTTGTCTGCGTCTGTTGCCTGCATTCTCTCTTCAGCTCCAGCTAGCTCCCTCTCACTGGCCGCAATGGAGGCTGCTGAGGGGAGGACGGCTCATAATAATGGCTGAAACGGAGCGAATGGCATCAAACACCTGGAAACCATATGTTTGATGTATGTGACACCATTCCACTGATTCCACTCCAGCCATTACCACGAGCCTGTCCTCCCCAAATAAGGTTCCACCAACCTCCTGTGACTGGAACTCAGTCTGGACTCTAAGCCTGTGGTTTTAAACATATGAAATAGCAAACTTGAATTGAGTTATTCTGCTCTTCTTTAAGATATGTTCTAATACCTGTGTTTTCACTCTCACTGGCTGTCATTCTAGCTTCCAGGGCTGACATAACTAATGCTCCCTCTAAACTTCACATGTGCTTCACTTGGACAGCTGCCCAGAAGAAATATGAGCCCAAGCAGAGAAGCACAAGAATTAATTTCACTTTCTACAGTTTTCTTTTTAGTTATCAATGCAATATTAGACACTTTCAATGTAATATCCCGAAACAAAACTATGCAAGATATGTTATTGTAGGCAGAGCACATTGGAGTAGGACTATCGTATTCACAGGCACGACTCAGTTCGTGCCATAACCAATCAGAGTTGCAGTAGCCCTGTATGCAAATAGCCATTGCCATATATGGACCTGTGCCATTCACTTTGAGCGGCGCTGTTTCCACGGAACCCACACCGGCTGCGCGCGTGCGCCGTCGTGCATACATTTATTTTGTCCCCCTACACACAGGTTAAAATATCAAAACAAACTCTGAATCAATTACATTAATTTGGGAACAGGTCGAAAAGCATTAAACATGTATGGCAATTTAGCTAGTTAGCTTGCACTTGCTGGCTAATTTGTCCTATTTAGCTAGCTTGCTGTTGCTAGCTAATTTGTCCTGGGATATAAACATTGAGTTGTTATTTTACCTGAAATGCACAAGGTCCTCTACTCCGACAATTAACCCACACATAAAACGGTCAACCGAATCGTTTCTAGTCATCTCTCCTCCTTCCAGGTTTTTTCATCTTGGAAGTTTTTTTTATTTATTTTTATTTTACCGTTATTTTACCAGGTAAGTTGACTGAGAACACGTTCTCATTTGCAGCAACGACCTGGGGAATAGTTACAGGGGAGAGGAGGGGGATGA
The DNA here is from genome assembly GCF_002910315.2 of Salvelinus sp. IW2-2015. Lineage (NCBI taxonomy): Eukaryota > Metazoa > Chordata > Actinopteri > Salmoniformes > Salmonidae > Salvelinus > Salvelinus sp. IW2-2015. Next base: position 172,842 of record NW_019942689.1, read on the forward strand.
ATGAGCCAATTGTAAGTTTACAGTGGGCTCCAAAATTACTGGCACCCCTGACTGGCAATGCACAAACAATACTTAAAAAAATATAAACAATATAATTATAGAGATAAACTCAAAATACCAACATGTGAAAAATACTTTACTTTATTAATGTTTCAATGGAACCCACCAAAATCATTTATTGATTTAATTAAAAATCAATGTCCTCCAAATCAAGGTTTCACAATTAATGGCACCCTTAAATATTATTGTAAATAACATCTACCAAAATTAAACCAGGAATTATACTCCACTTATTTAAGTTTATCTAAGTGTTAAGGAACTATATAGAGCCATTACATCACTTCCTTTTTCACTAGGGTATAAAAATGAGGTAACACACATGCAATATCCCTTTGTCATCCAACACCATGAAGAAAAGAAAAGAACTGGCAGTTCAAAAGAGACAGATGGTCGTAGACCTTCATAAATCTGGTAATGGCTACAAGAAGATCTACAAACGATTGAATATATGACTGAGCACTGTCAGGGCAATTATTTAAAAAATTCAAAAGATATGGAACAGTTGAAATCCTCACGGGTAGAGGACGCAAATGCATTTTGCCCCCCAGGATAGGGAGGAGGATCGTGAGAGAAGCAACAAAATTCCCAAGAATCACTGTGAAAGAATTGCAGGCCTTGGTGGCGTCTTGGGGTCACCAGGTTTAAAAAAGCACCATCAGACGCCACCTCCACAGGCTCTTTGGAAGGGTTGCCAGAAGAAAGCCCTTAATGACCCCAAGACACAGAAGCAAGCGCTTGGAGTTTGCCAAAAGTCATTTAAATTATGATTGGAAGAAGGTGCTCTGGTCAGATGAGATCAAAATGTAACGTTTTGGTCAGATACAGCATCGACATGTTTGGCGTCGAAACAGAGATGCATACAAGGACAGGCACCTCATACCCACGGTGAAATATGGTGGTGGGTCAGTGATGTTTTGGGGCTGTTTTAATTCCAGAGGCACTGGTTAAGATTGATGGCATAATGAATTCCACCAAGTATCAGGCAATTTTGGCTGACAATCTGGTTGCCTCTGCCAGAAGGCTGGGACTTGGCCGTATGTGGACTTTCCAACAAGACAATGACTCAAAACAGACCTCAAGATCCACACAGAAATGGTTCTGTGACAACAAAATCAATGTTCTGCCATGGCCATCTCAGTCGCCGGTCCTCAATCCAATCGAAAACCTGTGGGCTGAGTGGAAGAGGGCAGTTGATAAGCGCAAACCCAAGAATGTGAAGGATCTTGAAAGGATCTGCATAGAGGAATGGTCCAAAATCCCTCCAAATGTGTTCCTTAACCTTGTCAAACATTACAGAAAAATACCATGCTGTTATCCCTGCCAGAGGTGGTGGCACTAAGTACTAAATGAGGAGTGCCAATAATTATGAAACCTTGATTTTGTGAAATATATTTTGTATTAAATAATTGTATGATTTTGGTTGGTTCCATTGAAACATTAATAAAGTACAGTATTTCTCACATATTGGTATTTTGAGTTTCTCTATAATTATATTGTTTCTATTTTTTAAAGTATTATTTGTGCATTGCCAGTCAGGGGTGCCAGTAATTTTGGAGCCCACTGTATATGGTGATTGGCATCTAAACTTTCATAGTATTACTACACCAACCGGCTACACAGTTCGTCTTTCAATCACCCACGTGGGTATAACCAATGAGATGGCACGTGGGTACCTGCTCCTATAAACCAATGAGGAGATGGGAGAGGCAGGACTTACAGCGCGATATGCGTCACAAATAGGAAGGAGTTCTATTTAGACCTTGGCAACGCAGATGCTCGCGAGCAGTGTTGGTGCAATAATTGAATAATTGAATAACATAGATTTCTAAATGTACTTTTAGGCTACAGTGGTCGTGAGTACATGACGCATGTTTTGAGATCAAAGTGACAGCTGCATGTAGCCACACGTGCACATGTTGTTCAAATTTGCTCAGTGCTGTAGATATTTTTAGGTTACATTGGATATAACATGAAAGAAAATATTAGTTAAACGTTAGTACTGAACAACGTTAAACCATATCAAACATTACTCAAACAGATGTATAATTTAAACTGATAAACTTAAACTCTATCTTTCCAGCTCCTCTACCTTGTTCTTCTGGAGCAGCAGTTCAGTCTTGGTAAAACTGAGGTTGCTGTCACTCTGGCCCCCATGGCTGACAGTTAAGCTCCTTGTGCTTATTTTTCATTCTAAACTGGGTGGTTTAAGCCATAAATGCTGATTGGCTGACAGCCATGGTATATCAGACCGTATACCACGGGTATGGCAGAACATTTTTACTAATTACGTAACCAGTTTATGATAGCAATACGATACCTTGGGGGTTTGTGGTATATGGCCAATATACCACGGCTAAGGGCTGTATCCAGGCACTCCGCGTTGCGTCGTGCTTAAAAACAGCCCTTAGCTGTGGCATATTGGCCATATACCACACCTCCTTGGGCTTTATTGCTTAAGTATACTGACCTTATAATGACCTAAAAATCAACTTCCACATTTAGAACATGCCAATTACCTGCATTCTCCCCCTCGCTGTCTCTGTCTGGCCTCTCTGTTCCACCACGTCTCTCAGCTCAGCCCAGATGTCAGGTTCAGCAGCAAGGCTAGTAGACTGTGTTTGACCCCGTTGAGTAATGTCATTCTCTCCAGGGGTGTAAAGTACTGAAGTAGTACTTTAAAGTATTTTAACTTTAGTTTTTTAGGGTATCTGTACTTTATTTTCCTATTTATATTTTTGACAACTTTTACTTTACTACATTCCTAAAAACAATAATGTACTTTTTACTCCCTACATTTTACTCCCTGAAACCCAAAAGAGCTCGTTACATTTGAATGCTTAGCAGGACAGGAAAATAGTCAAATTCATGCACTTATCAAGAGAACATCCCTGGTCATCCCTACTGCCTCTGATCTGGCAGACTCACTAAATACACATGCTTAGTTTGTAAATTATGTCTGAGTATTTATTTAAAACCAAATACTTTTACTCTAGTATTTTACTGGGTGACTTTCACTTTTACTTGAGTCATTGTCTATTAAGGTATCTTTACTTTTACTCAAGTATGAAAATTCAATACTATTTCCACCACTGATTCTCTCTGACCCCCCCCACACACACACACACACACACACACACACACACACTCCCTGAGCCCATGCCCCAGACAGACAGAACAAACACTAGCAGAGTTACAGCACCCCTCATTCTGAAATAGACTACATCATTTCTGCAGAGATTCCATGTGGCACAGTCCCTTCTTTATATACAGTAAGAATTGTGAGCCATTGCATGATAATTTAACATGTGTTACTGACATGAAAAAACAAAATCATCAAGAGCTTGCTAATGCCAACTGAACAGCAAACAGTGCCAAAGATGATGTCATAGCAGGTGTCATTTATCTGATGTTCTCTCAGACCGCTTTAGTTGAAGGTCTCGAATTCCCAAAGTAATCGTGTGTGAACACAATGTGCCTTTACACCTGAGAGGACCAGGATTCAGTCTGAATCCAGGACACGATCACCCTCTAGTGGTTCTCATTTGATACTGCTGGTTCTGAGCACATGGCTCCTCTGTGAAAACCAGAATCTTTGCATTCAACAAATCAATACCGTATGATAATTCTCATTTCAAGAAAAATGACCAAACACTTTTCAAGGCACAATATGTTCTTGCTTAATTTTTCTGTATGCAAAAATAAAGATACATGGATTGATAATCAATAGCATAAATACAATATCATATTTTTTTATGGTTAAGAAGCACATTAATGCCCAATACCGCATCAACCCCTGGCTAGCCGGACCCCAGACACTCCATGCAGAGATGATTTGACCTCTGGCTACACTGGAGGACACAACAGAGGACATAAGGGTTGAGTAAATATCAGTAACTTGATCCCTATACAACCAGGAAGTTTAATGACTGTTCTGTTTTGCTTGTTTACTACAGCACATCATGTTGCTATCAGTGAAGACTGCTGAGGTGAGGACGGCTCATAATATGTCACCAACCTCCTGTGGTTGCTATGTACATTGCTAGTTAATCAACGACCAATCACCTTTTCAAAATAATGAAGTGTAAATACACTGGCCAAAAGAGAGGATCTAGTCCTGGCCCCGGAACCGCACGCTGGTCGTATCCTTCCACTCTGGCCGAAGCACCACTCTTTACAGCGTTAACTGGATGTGTCCCTCCGCCCTGGCCGCATCACACCTTTTACACCATTAACTGAGTGTGTCCCTACACCCTGGCCACATCACACCTTCTACACCATTAACTGAGTGTGTCCCTCCGCCCTGGCCGAATCACACCTTCTACACCATTAACTGAGTGTGTCCCTCCGCCCTGGCCGCATCACACCTTCTACACCATTAACTGAGTGTGTCCCTCCGCCCTGGCCGCATCACACCTTCTACACCATTAACTGAGTGTGTCCCTCCGCCCTGGACACATCACACCTTCTACACCATTAACTGAGTGTGTCCCTCCGCCCTGGCCGCATCACACCTTCTACACCAGCGTTTCCCAAACTCGGTCCTCGGGACCGCAAGGGGTGCATGTTTAGTTTTTTTGCCCCCTAACACTACACAGCTGATTCAAAGCTTAATGATTTGTTTATTATTTGAATCAGCTGTGTAGTACAAGGGCAAAAAACAAAACGTGCACCCTTTGCTGTCCCGAGGAGCGAGTTTGAGAAACCCATTTCTACACCATGAACTGAGTGTATCCCTCCACCCTGGCCACATCACACCTTCTACACCATGAACTGAGTGTATCCCTCGGCCCCGGTGACGATAACGTCTATCCAGATCCTCATGGCCTCAGGAGAGGGGGCCAGCAAGTAGTAGATCCTGTCATGAGTCTTCACACTGAACGTCAGACATGGGTTAGGACTCTGGAGAGAGAGAGAGGGGCAGGGGTTAGGACTTTGGAGAGAGAGGGGCAGGGGTTAAGACTTTGGAGAGAGAGGGGCAGGGGTTAGGACTTTGGAGAGAGAGAGGGGCAGGGGTTAGGACTCTGGAGAGAGAGAGGGGCACGTTCCTGGAAGAGAGAGGGGCAGGGTTAGGACTTTGGAGAGAGAAGGAACGGGTTAGCGACCTGAAGAGCAGAGAGAGGGGCAGGGGTGTAGGACTCTGGAGAAGGAGTAAGAGAGGGGCAGGGGTGTTAGGACTTTGGAAGGAGAGGGCCAGGGGTGTAAGGACTTTGGAAAGAGAGGGGAGCTGGAGCAGGGGGCAGTGGTTAGGGAATCTGGAGAGAGAGCAGGGGCCACGGAGTTAGATCTGGAGAGGAGAGAGGGCAGGGTTAGGATCCTGGAGAGAGAGAGGGCAGGGGTTATGGACTTTGGAGAGAGAAGAGACACGGGTTAGGACTTTGGAAGAGAGAGAGAGGGCAGGGGGTTAGGACTCATGGAGAGAAGAGAGCTGGGCAAGGGGTTAGGACTCTTGGAGTAGAGGAGGGGCACGGGTTTAGGATGACTCTGCGAGAAGAGAGGGGGGCACAGGTGGTTAGGCATCGCTGGAGAGTAGAGAGGGGTACGTGTTTAAGGACTCTGGAGATGAGAGAGGGGGCAGGGGTTAGGACTCTGGAGAGAGGAGAGGGCCGGGTTTAGGAACTCTGGAGCAGAAGCCGAGGGGCAAGGGGTAGGACCT
>NW_019942689.1:178579-208215 GCF_002910315.2 Salvelinus sp. IW2-2015
GGAGAGAGAGAGGGGCAGGGGTTAGGACTCTGGAGAGAGAGAGGGGCAGGGGTTAGGACTCTGGAGGGGGGAGAGGGGGGCACGGAAGGAGGGGAAGAGTAAGGTGAGAGAGAAAGTTGAACCATTTTGAAAAGGCCGACCTAGATCAGAATAAATAGACTCACTATCAGAGCAACATGTACCTTGTGTGCCTTCTTTAAGTGGTCGTAGTAAACTTCTTCTATGGCTTGAAAATAGATGACACCTTTCAGCTTGGCCTCGTGCTTGTCTGCAGCGCATACAAAACACACACAGAGTTGTTGTTAACACACACATCAGAAAAGTGTGCGTTATTGACACTCCACGGTCACCATCCAGTGTTACCTGAGAAGTAGGAGAGTGTTCGCCGATCGCGGTCGAAGACGAACCAGCGTTTCTTCCAGGTCTTGATCAATCTCCCCATCTTGACCAGGAATCCTCGACAAATCTTCTCCGTGACGGACAGGTGGAAACACATGTCAGCGCTGTGGCCCGCTGACTCTATATGGGCCCGCAGGTCAAAATCATCCTTACGCACCGGCAGGTAGCGCGTCAGAGGACGGGACTGAGGGAACAGGGGTTAAAGGTTACCCAAATGGTCACCAACCCTATAATCCTGGAGAGCTACTGTTTTCTCTTGACTTATATATATTTTTTTATTTTATTTCGCTCGCTCTCTCTCTCTCTCTGTCTCTCTCTCTTACCTGTGCTCTCTGTTTCTCCCGTAGTTTCACCTCCCTATCAATGAGTTTCTGTCGTCTGTTGGTCTCCTCCTGCAGTCGTTTCTCCAGATGCTCCCTCCTCCTCTCCTCCTCCAGAGCCTGTTTGCACGACTCCATCTCTTGCTCCTGCTCCAGACACAACACACACTTAACACATCTCGGAGTTCTGTGGGTGTGGGTGTGTGTGTGTGTGTGTGTGTGTGTGTGTGTGTGTGTGTGTTACCTTGTGTTCTATGAGGCGGTTCTTCTCTTCCTGGGCCTGTCTCAGTAGATGCTCCATCTCCTCCAGTCTGGTCACATTAGACGTGCTGGCACTGCAACACACACAAACACATTCTACGGTCTGGGAACGATGCAGCACAAGACTTGTTCTTCCCATGGAACACACACAAAGACATACAGAGCCTTCAGAAAGTATTCACACCCCTGACCTTTTCCACATGTTGTTGTGTTACAGCCTGAATTTAACATGGGTTGAATTGAGATGGTGTCACTGGCCTAATGGTGAAGATGGACACTTACACTAACAAATCTTTATAGTATCCTCCCTCTCTGTCACACACCACACACACACACAGCACCACACACACAACACACACACACACACACACACACACACACACCACACACAGCACACAACACACACACACCACACACACACACACGCACCACACCACACACACCACACAGCACACACCTACCAGGAGACCATTGGGTCGACGATGACAGACATGAGACGCTGGTGTCCATGGAGTCCACAGCTGTCCAAGCTCATAGGTTGTCGTGAAGCCTGGCGCGTTGGTCACTTTCGTCCAGGTACATGTGTGGACCGCGTGGCCACTGACCTGGCACCACCCAGGGTCAAGAAAGCACCCGGACAGTATAGTGAGAGAGAGAGGATGAAGGAGTCCACAGGTACAGGTGTTATTACCTATGTTAATGATGCATGTAATTGAATCCGTTACCGTGTGTTTGACGCCTCCCATTGGCGCGAGCGCTGCTTCCATGACGGGCTCCCCGTCTCAGGGGCCAACAGTCTGACTGGACGCTACAGACCGCTGCCCCTCCCTCTGATCACACAGACCAGCCACATGTTTGAAACCGGTAAAAATAAAATAACCACAACCGAAAGTTCCCTCATGAACAAAATCCAGACCATATATTCGTCCAAAAAAATAAAGCCACAACTTCATGGGCCACAAAACTACAGCAGGTCCACCGGAGCAAATCAATAGACCACAGCACCAGTGACTCCACCCCTGACTGTCACTTGACAAGGAATAATACACCAGTGGACCTCCACGCCTGGAACTGTCACTATGACAGGAATAAGACACCAGGGACCTTCCACCCCCCCCCCCCCCTCCCTGAACTGTCCACTGATACAGAGGAATAATACACTGAGTGGACCTCCACCCCTGACTGTCACTATGACAGGAATAATACACTAGTGGACCTCCACCCTGACTGTCACTATGACAGGAATAATACACTAGTGGATCACCTATGTACATACACGAAAATACACAGTGGACCTCCACCCTGACTGTCCACTATGACAGGAATAATACACTAGTGGACCTCCAGCCCTCGACTGTCACTATGGACAGGAATATATTACACTAGTTGGACCTCCACCCTGACTGTCACCTATGACAGGAATAATACACTAGTGGACCTCCACCCTGACTGTCACCTATGACAGGAATATAACTACCTAGTGGACCTCCACCCTGACTGTCACTATGACAGGAATAATTACACTAGTGGACCTCCACCCTGACTGTCACTATGACAGGAATAACTACACAGTGGCCTCCACCCTGGACTGCTCACTATGACAGGACATAATACACTAGTGGACCTCCACCCTTGACTGTCACTATGACCAGGAATAAGTTACACCAGTGGACCTCCACCCTGACTGTCACTATGACAGGAATAATACACTAGTGGACCTCCACCCTGACTGTCACTATGACAGGAATAACACACCATATAGTTCTAGAGTTGGGTACAGGAAAGACACACACACACAAACAGAGATGGCGAGTCGACACATAGGCACACACAGAGACACACACACACACACACACACACACGCAGGAACCCTGATACCACCAGGCAAGAGGGCCAGAGACACCTGGCCCATAGGACAGGCTTCAATCTCACACACACACACACACACACACACACATTCTCCATTGGGTACTGGGACCTACTGTATAAATGGATGCTTCACAACAGCAGAAAGCATCTTCTACCGCTCCTCAACTATCTCCACAAACAAATAAAATATCATGCTCCTATCTACCCATCAGACACACAATCTGAGGATCCATCCTATGTGTTGAAGCCTTATAATGTAAACTGTGTTACTGTACAGTATCTAGTCCAGAGGATCACCGGTGGTGTGACAGACTGTGTGTGTGTGTGTGTGTGTGTGTGTGTGTGTGTGTCCTCACCCTTGTGCAGACGGCGTGTATCTGTATTGCTGGAGACAGACATGGCCCTTGGTAGAATACTGACACAGTTACAACTCTGCACCTGGGGCTGCTGGGACTGTGGAAGACCAGCGAGAGGGAGATTAAAGGGGATGGTGTGTGTGTGTGTGCATGCGTGTGTGAGTGTGTGCATGCGTGTGTGTGCATGCGCGTGTGTGTGTGCATGCGCGTGTGTGTGTGCATGCGCGTGTGTGTGTGCATGCGCGTGTGTGTGTGCATGCGCGTGTGTGTGTGTGGTGTGTGTGTACCTTGTTAAGCATGCTGTGTCCCAGTGTAACACAGCTGAACTGAGGGGTGACAGTGGTCTTCTTCCTGGGTAACGTGTCACTCAGGTGGGCCCCGCCTTCTTTCACTGACCTCTTCCTCTCCTCCAGCGAACGGAAGTGCTGAACATGCACATACAATATTCAGAATCACACAACACACACACACAGCTTTTACCTGCCTGTTGTGGCAGTGATTATTTACAGGTAGAGGAGGAGGAGAGTCGGGGAGGGGGTCACGATAGGTTGCCATGTCCTCCGGCCAATGAACAGAAGGGGTTTTGGTGAGAGGCGGGCGGCAGGGCGAGGAAGAAGGCCAGTCAACAGGAGAGGAGGGGCGACAGGGCGAGGAAGAAGGCCAGTCAACAGGAGAGGAGGGGCGACAGGGCGAGGAAGAAGGCCAGTCAACAGGAGAGGAGGGGCGGCAGGGCGTTAAGAGGATGAGAGGAACACCATCAGAGAAAGGGAACTAGGGCTGATCCGATTTAGTCGACTGGTCGAATGTTTGGTCCATAACCTGTTGGTCGACAGAGATTTCCTTCGTCGAGCAGTAGCAAAAACAAGTAAATATCATGGTGTACAAGACACCTGTCTGATTGGCTCCTGTCTGAGTGGACTGATCGATTGTGGAGGCCGTGGGGATGGAACAGTCCATCACTCTAAGACGTGCTACTGAAATTGTGTATGGTTAAGGACAATGGTTCAACACTAATAAAAATCATATTATTGTATAACAAATGTTCTTTCTCCCACGTTTGATAGCGGTCGCTGTCCGCGGTTCTGAAACACCAGTGTGCTGTTGAATTGGCATCTTTTCCTAGACCATGTTGCTATGTGCATAATAGCTAAGTTAACCAGCATATTGGTGTTGAGAACAATGTGGATGCAACACTTCATCACTCTCCTTCTTGGTCATTGTCCTGTTGAAAAACAAATGATAGTCCCACTAAGCGCAAAACAGATGGGATGGTGTATCCCTGCAGAATGCTGTGGTAGCCATGCTGTTTAAGTGTGCATTGAATTCTAAATAAATCACTGACAGTGTCACCAGCAAAGCACCATCACACCTCCTCCTCCATGCTTCACGGTAGGAACCACACCTGTGAAGATCATCCAATCACCTACTCTGTGTCTCACAAAGACACGGCGGTTGGAACACAAAATCTCAAATTTGGAATCATCAGACCAAAGAACACATTTCCACCGGTCTAATGTCCATTGCTTGTGTTTCTTGTCCCAAGCAAGTCTCTTCTTCTTATTGGTGTCCTTTAGGAGTGGTTTCTTTTCAGCAATTCGACCATGAAGGCCTGATTAAGTCTCCTCTGAACAGTTGATGTTGAGATGTGTCTGTAACTTGAACTCTGAAGTATTTATTTGGGCTGGAATCTGAGGTGCAGTTATTTTAATGAACTTATCCTCTGCAGCAGAGGTAACTCTGGGTCTTCCTTTCCTGTGGCGGTCCCCATGAGAGTCAGTTTCATCATGCGCTTGATGGTTTTTGCGACTGCACCTGAAGAAACTTTCAAAGTTCTTGAAATTTTACGGATTGACTGACCTTCATGTCTTAAAGTAATGATGGACTGTTGTTTCTCTTTGCTTATTCGAGCTGTTCTTGCCATAATATGGACTTGGTCTTTTACCAAATAGGGCTATCTTCTGTATGCCAACCCTACCTTGTCACAAAACATCTGATTGGCTCAAACACATTAAGGAAAGAAATTCCACAAATTAACTTTTAACAAGGCACCACTGTTAATTGAAATGCATTCCAGGTGACTACCTCATGAAGCAGGTTGAGAAAATGCCAAGAGCATGCAAAGCTGTCATCAAGGCAAAGGTAGGCTACTTTGAAGAATCTTTGAAGAACAATTTTTTTGGTTACTACATGATTCCATATGTGTTATTTCATCGTTTTGATGTCTTCACTATTATTCTACAATGTAGAAAATAGTAAAAATAAAGAAAAACCTTTGAATGAGTAGGTGTGTCCCAAATTTTTCACTGGTACTGTATATCGAAAAATACACGTTTAAACATTTCCACCGATCGATTGGTCGAAAGAACATAATTTTTTTGTTGTTGTCGGGGACAGCCCTACAGCGAACAAAATATAAATCAAGAAGAATAGAAAGGCAATAGTGTCATCCACCTCCAAACTACCCTCGCTCAAACACACACACACACACACACACACAAACAGCACACTACACACAGTCACAGCACACGCAGCACACACATGGCTTGCATTACTCTTCACCCCGCGCTTTACAACAGCATGTTCATACACGCGCACACCTCATCATCCTCTGGTTTTTGGGTGATGTCATCAGGGGAGGGGATATGCTCAGGATCAGGGGAGGGATTGGCCAGAACAGGGTGGGACTAGGGCCCCCCCCCCCCAGCTGAGAGTAATGTTCATAGATCTCACTGACTGTGACATAGCCCTGGAAAATACCATCAGGGAAACAGGGGGGAGAGAATGAGAGGGTAGAGGGGAAGATGTAGGGAGGACAAAAGTGGTGATAGACAGAGGGGAGGAGGTGGAGATTGAAAGAGGGAAAAGAATAAGAGGAATTGAGAGAGAGAACGAGAGAGATTGAGCCATGTTCAAACTGTGTTGTTTGTTTGGTTAGTGAACCTATAGCATCAGAGGCAGAGCTGTACTGTTGTTCAGGTAAGCATCTTCCATTAGTTTCACATTGACATTGAATGCTAAACATATAACACATAGGAACAGGCCTGTTTGTTACCTGGTGCAATGTGTTATTATCACTGTATAAATGAAAGACGAGAGAAGGAGGACGTGTTTTCTAAAATGGCCTTCACAAAGTGCCTTCAATAAAACCTCATGATTACCAGAACTTTCTCCTCGGACATGCACATCATTTCAATGGATAGAATAGGCAGACCAATGTATTTTAGCGTAGACGCGATGCTCGTCGATGCTGGCTGCCACATTTCCTCAAACGAAAACAAATGCCCTGGGTCGGCCAGTGGCCCTGTTTCGCCTATCGGCTGGATCTCAAGCTTTTAAATGACAGAAGCGACCATGGAGGCATGGTACGTGGTAACCTTAGGGCACTCGCTTTTGGCAAGAGCCACGGCAAAGGAGGGCACATTGACGATGGACGCAGCAGGATCGCAGTCAGGAAGGATAAGAAAGAAAAAGCAGAGGAAGGGGCGTGGTCACGGACTGGTCGCTAGAATTAGCACGTCACATCTCGTCAGCGTCAGCACACGCCGTATCCTAGGGAGCAGGTAGAGTGAGAGAGAGTTGAGGAGGACTGAGGGCGAGGGGGAAACATCCCGGGAATGGGAGACGGTTGCTAAGGCAATAGTCAAACATACCTCCTTGGAGACTGATAGGATGAGAGGGAAGTGCGCCTCACTGTGAGGTCACATACTTCCTTTCTCCAGAGAGGCAATGGTCTCTTTCTCCTGAGGGAGAGAGAGAGATGAGAGCACAGAAGAGAAATGCATCGGCGAGAGAGAGCAGAGACAGAGAGCGAGAGTAGCGAGCGAGAGAACGCGAGAGAGACAGAGAGAGACAGAGAGAGAGAGAGAGAGAGAGAGAGAGAGAGAGACAGAGACAGAGAGAGACAGAGACAGAGAGAGAGAGACAGAGCGAGAGAGCGAGAGCGAGAGAGAGCAAGTGAGAAAGAGAGAGAGAGCGCAAGTGAGAGAGAGACTTTAAAATGCAAGTAGGACTGAAATCAAACACACACAAACGTACACATACACAAACCATGCGTTCATACCCTCTGCAGCATCATCTGCAGGTTGGTCCTCTCCTTCAGAAAGCTATCCTTCTCTCGCTGAGCCTGCTGGGTAATCAGGTCCGCCTGCTTCTTCAGGGTCACCAGCCTCTCCTGGGAACACACACAGTTTAACACACAAAGTTCAACACACACATACTCTAACACAAACACACCGTACCTTGCGTGTGACGGTGCTGAGTTGATAGTCAGTGATCTCTCTGACAAGGTGTTGTGTGCTTGTCTCCTTCTCCTCATCATGACGCCTCTCTCTCTCCATCTGCTGGTCCTCCAGGTCCTTAAAACGCTTTGTCTCAGCCTCCAGCACCTCAGAGTCCTGACACACACACACACACACACACATTTTGTCAGATTGTGTTGTAACATCTTGGCTGTTCCTATGTGTACACTGTTTACTCCCTATTTTGTGCATGAGGGAGAGAGCATTCAGTCACACATACAACCAAATCAAGGCATGCTCTCACCAAACATGCTATAAACCATGTTTCCTCATCCTGTCAAAAAACAGCTACTACCCATCAGCAGGCAGAGAGTCTGTGGAGCTGAAGGACATGTTGTGACCCATCCTGAAACTGACTGACAGGAGAAGAGGAGGAAATGGAGGAGGAAGAGGGAGACAAGTAGAGATAATCCTGTAGGCAAATGAGAGGAGGAGGACCTAGAGGAGAAGCAGGGGTGAACAGGTAGGAGCAGGTGTGTGTGTGTGTGTGTGTGTGTGTGTGTGTGTGTGTGTGTGTGTGTGTGTGTGTGTGTGTCACCGGAAGTTGTTCATTTTAGCAGGAAGAGTGTGTGTACTGACCCAGCTCACACCCACCCTGAGACAGCTGCTCTAGCCTAGTCCTCTCAGTCTGCAGAGACACCCACCCTGAGACAGCTGCTCTAGCCTAGTCCTCCCTCAAGTCTGTATGCACCCACCCTGAGCCAGCTGCTCTAGCCTAGTCCTCTCAGTCTGCAGAGGACAACCCACCTGAGACAGCTGCTCTTAGCCTGTCCCTCTCAGTCTGCAGACACCCACCCTGAGACAGCTGCTCTAGCCTAGTCTCAAGTCTGCAGACCCCACCTGAGACAGCTGCTCTAGCCTAGTCCTCAGTCTTGCAGAAGCACAACCACTGAGACAGCTGCTCTAGCCTAGTCCTCTCAGTCTGCAGAGACACCTCACCTGAGACAGCTGCTCTAGCCTAGTCCTCACTCTGCAGAGACACCCAACCTGAGACAGCTGCTCTAGCCTAGTCCTCAGTCTGCAGGAGACACCCACCCTGAGACAGCTCTCTAGCCTAGTCCTCTCAGTCTGCAGACACACCACCCTGAGACAGCTGCTCTAGCCTAGTCCTCTCAGTCTGTAGAGACACCTACCCTGAGACAACTGCTCTACTCTAGTCCTCTCAGTCTGCAGAGACACGCACTGGCATACTCATAAGCACACCACACACACACACAGTGGAGGACACACAGTGGAGGGACACACGTGGAGGACACACAGTGGAGGACACACAGTGGAGGGACACACAACCACGGATGAACGACAAGCATGTGCATACGCCTAGGTATAAACACGGACAGAGAGGAAGAGAGCAGGATATAGCGTTCATGGGAGAAGGAAGCAGAGTTAATCCAGTGTTACAGTGATCTGGAGAGCTGGATGGAGGGTGGACTAGAGGGCAGGGAAGACCGGGAGGACTGATACAATGGTTGTTGGGGGTGATGAGAGTTATTATGAGAGGGAAAGAGGTTTTCAACAAGCATAAACAGGCTATCTGACCAGACACTGCAGAAACAGGCTATCTGACAGACACAGCAGAAACAGGCTATCTGACCAGACACAGCAGAAACAGGCTAGCTGCTCTTCTTCTCATCAGACCTGCAAACACCAAATCTTATTAAGTCTTATTCTCCTCCGTCTCCTCTTATCTCCCTCCGTCTCTCTTATTCTCCTCTCCGTCTCCTCTTATTCTCCCTCCGTCTCCTCTTATTCTCCCTCCGTCTCCTCTCATTCTCCTCTCGTCTCCTCGCTCATTCTCCTCCGTCTCCTCTCATTCTCCTCCGTCCCTTCATTCTCTCCTCGTCTCTCTCATTTCCTCCGTCTCCTCTCATTCTCCCTCCGTCTCTCTCATTCTCCCTCGTTCTCTCAATTCTCCCGTCTCCTCTCATTCTCCCCGTCTCTCTCATTTCTCCCTCCGTCTCCTCTCATTCTCTCCTCTCTCCTCTCATCTCCTCCGTCTCCTCTCATTCTCCCTCCGTCTCCTCTCATTCTCCCTCCGTCTCCTCTCATTCTCCCTCCGTCTCCTCTCATTCTCCCTCCGTCTCCTCTCATTCTCCCCTCCGTCTCCTCTTATTCTCCTCCGTCTCCTCTATTCTCCCTCTCGTCCTCTCATTCTCCCTCCGTCTCCTCTCATTCTCCCTCGCTCCTCTTTTCTCCCTCCGTCTCCTCTCATTCCTCCGTCTCCTCTCATTCTCCTCCGCTCCTCTCATCTCGCTCGTCCTCCTCTCATTCTCCGCCTCCGTCTCCTCTCATTCTCCCTCCGTCCTCCTTCATTCTCCTCCGTCTCCTTCATTCTCTCTCCGTCCGTCTCCTCCTTCTGCCCTCCGTCTCTCTCATTCTCCTCCGTCTCCTCTCTATTTCCCCGTCTCCCTCCATTCTCCCTCCGTCTCCTCTCTCCCGTCTTATTCTCCCTCCTGTCTCCCTCCGTCTCCTCTTATTCTCCCTCCGTCTCCTCTTATTCTCCCTCCGTCTCCTCTTATTCTCCCTCAGTCTCCTCTTATTCTCCCTCAGTCTCCTCTTATTCTCCCTCCGTCTCATTGGGCGTGTAGTTAAATTCTCATATATCTGCCAGTTGTAGGGTTAATGGAAGTCTCCGGAACAGGCCTGAACACAACCCAGAGAGGGTGCGAACACACACACTTTCTACCGTCCATCCAACCCCACCTCATTCTCTTGTCATTGATCCTTTAGTCGAACCTCACTTTAACACACCCCCACACCCCTGTGTATGTGTGTGTGATAAAACAGGGCAGTGAACGCTACTTATTTTTATTTATTTTTTATTTATTTTTTATTTAACTAGGCAAGTCAGTTAAGAACAAATTGTTATTTACAATGATGGCCTACCAAAAGGCAAAAGGCCTCCTGCAGGGACGGGGGCTGAGATTTAAAAGAATAATAATTCAAAATAAATGACGTATAAATATAGTACAAAACACACATCACGACAAGAGAGACAACACAACACTACATGAAGAGAGACCTAAGACAACAACATAGCATGGCAGCAACACATGACAACACAGCATGGTAGCAACACAACATGGTAGCAGTGCAAAACATGGTACAAACATTATTGGGCACAGTCAACAGCACAAAGGGCAAGAAGGTAGAGACAACAATACATCACACAAAGCAGCCACAACTGTCAGTGTCCATGATTGAATAAATAAAACTGTCCCGTTTGAGTGTTTGTTGCAGCTCGTTCCAGTCACTAGCTGCAGCAAACTGAAAAGAGGAGCGACCCAGGGATGTGTGTACTTTGGGGACCTTTAACAGAATATGACTGGCAGAACGGGTGTTGTATGTGGAGGATGAGGGCTGCAGTAGATATCTCAGATAGGGGGGAGTGAGGCCTTAGAGTGTTTTATAAATAAGCATCAACCAGTGGGTCTTGCGATGGGTATACAGAGATGACCCGTTTACAGAGGAGTATAGAGTGCAMTGATGTGTCCTATAAGGAGCATTGGTGGCAAATCTGATGGCCGAATGGTAAAGAACATCTAGCCGCTCGAGAGCACCCTTACCTGCCGATCTATAATCTACGTCTCCGTAATCTAGRATGGGTAGGATGGTCATCTGAATCAGGGTTAGTTTATAGAGGAAACCAAGTCTAGATTTAACTTTAGCCTGCAGCTTTGATACGTGCTGAGAGAAGGACAGTGCACCGTCTAGCCATACTCCTATGTACTTGTATGACGTGACTACCTCAAGCTCTAAACCCTCAGAGGTAGTAATCACACCTGTGGGGAGAGGGGCATTCTTCTTACCAAACCACATGTCCCTGTTGTGAATTACCAGCTGTATATTTGGACCGGAGACAGCATGACAGGGATTTACACATACCAAGTCATATAGTCACATGCCAAGCAATGTACTGTATGTATGTGTTCAGCTTGATATGTAATGTGAGCCACATAATATCATGCACACAGTGGTGTAAAAAATACTTTAAAGTACTACCTAAGTAGTTGTTTGGGGTTATCTGTACTTTACTATTTATATTTGACAACTTTTACTTTTACTTCACTACATTCCTAAAGAAAATGATGTACTTTTTACTCCCTACATTTTTCCTGACACCCAAAAGTACATTACATTTTGAATGCTTAGCAGGACAGGAAAATGGTCTAATTCACACACAAGAGAACATCCCTGGTCATCCCTACTGCCTCTGATCTGGTGGATTCACTAAACACATGCTTCGTTTGTAAATGATGTCTGAGTGTTGGAGCTTGCTGGATATCTGTACATTTCAAAAAACTAGAAAATGGTGCCGTCTGGTAAGGAATTTTAAATGATTTATACTTTTACTTTTGATACTTAAGAATATCTAAAACCAAATAATTTTAGAGTTTTACTCAAGTAGTATTTTACTGGGTGAATTTCACTTTTACTTTTCTATTTAGGCATCTTTACTTTTACTCAAGAATGACAATTGAGTACTTTTCCACTACTGCCTGCACACAGTGCTTATGACACCACAAACTCCATGTAACAGCACGTACCCACCCACCCATATTGTCACTCTCTCTCTCCCTCCCTTATGTTCAGTTGCCCCTAGTGAACCCAGTTGACTCAGTGTTACAACAGACACACACCTGAGTCTTCTGGTCCGGTGCCTGTTGTTCCATGACGGCCATCTTGGTGTCGAGTGTCTCCACAGCATCTCTCTCCTGCTGCAGAGCTGTTAGCTCCGCCTCCTGCTCAGCCTGCACCAAGGCACCCTCAACCTCCACCTGGATGGAGAGAGAGGGAGTGAGTGTGTCCATCTCTACCTGGATGGAGAGAGAGGGAGTGAGTGTGTCCATCTCTACCTGGATGGAGAGAGANTACCTGGATGGAGAGAGAGGGAGTGAGTGTGTCCATCTCTACCTGGATGGAGAGAGGGAGTGAGTGTGTCCATCTCTACCTGGATGGAGAGAGAGAGAGAGTGAGTGTGTCCATCTCTACCTGGATGGAGAGGCAGTAAGTATGTCTCTCTCACCTCTTTCTACCCAACTTTTTCTCTACATCTCCCTCCCCCTATACCTCCCTCCCTCCCTCCCCCATCCCTCCTTACTTCTCTGAGTGATTCATCCATCTGGTTATCCAGTTCTTTGATCTTCTGTTCCAGCTTGTCCATGTTGTTGAGCACCTGGATCCTCTCCTCCTCCACACGGGTCACTTCCTTCCTCTGCTGTCCCTCCTCCGCCAGCGCCTAAAGATGACATCACACTCTCACAATGGAATCTATGCTATGTTCTTTATTCCCCGGTCCTGGAGAGATATTGGTGGTGCTGTTGTCTGTTCCCAGCCCAGAACAAACCCGATTCAGTTGATCTAGATCTTGATAATTAATTGAATAATGCGTGTTAGTGCTGAGCAGGAACAAAAGCCTGCACCCACTACAGGTCGTCCAGAACAAGGGAAAAATAAACTGTGGTCATAGACATAGACATGTTAACGTGATTTCTTCATTGGTTGGATTTAGCTGTCCACACACACTCACATCTCCTGTGATCTGCTCTCACAGCTGCACAGAAACCCAACTTCAAATACAGTATCCAGCACCTCCAGGTTCTGACACGGTAAATAGAAGACCAATTCACTATAACAAACGACCCTGACCTCTAAAGCTTGTTGTGGAGGTCTTAGAAGATAAGACCTTTTTGCGAGTAGATAAAATATGTGGCCGCTAAATGGTAGAGTAAGTCAGATCCCAGAGGAGTTTCCACAACAGAACTAAGCAATGTAGAAGGAGGTGTTGAGACGTGGCCAGGGCCTGTGTGTGTTTTCCTCTGTAATACTTTATGGTGAGAGGGGATCTCTCTCTCTACCACTCTTATCTCTCTCTCCTTTAACTCGTATTAAGTCATGAGACGCTACATGAAGCTTCATAAAGGCTGTTATTAAGCTTGTGTAAGGACTACCTGACCTGAGGTCTTGCTAACAGGTTGCCAGGTGAACACTGCCTCCTGTCAATCATTTAACAAGGCTTAATTAAGGTTTACTCAGAGACAAAGGAAGGGCAGCAGTAGCACCTTACGTATATCTGTGTGTCAGAGAGAGACAGGGAGGTTGGCTGAAAGTGGAGAAAGAGAGAGACAGGGATGTTGGCTGAAAGAGGAGAAAGAGAGAGAGAGAGAGAGGAGAGAGACAGGGAGGCTTGGCTGAAAGTGGAGGAACAGAGAGAGACAGGGAGGTGTTGGCTGAAAGTGGAGAAAGAGAGAGACAGGGAGGTTGGCTGAGTGAGAGGAGAAAGAGAGAGAAGAGAGAGAGAAGACAGGAGGAGGTTGGCTTGAAAGTGAGAGAAGAGAGAGAAGAGAGAGAAGAGACAGGGAGGTTGGCTGAAAGGGGAGAAAGAGAGAGAGAGAGAGACAGGAGATGTGGCTGAAAGTGGGAAGAAAGGTAGAGGAGAGAGAGAGAGACAGGGAGGTTGGCTGAAAGTGGGGAGAGAAGAGAGAGAGAGAGAGAGAGAGACAGGGAGGTTGGCTTGAAAGTGGAGAAGAGAGAGAGAGAGAGATGAGAGACAGGAGGTTGGACTGAAAGTGGAGAAAGAGAGAGAGAGCAGAGAGACAGGGAGGTTGGCTGAAAGTGGAGAAAAGAGAGAGAGAGAGAGACAGGGAGGTTGGCTGAAAAGTGGAGAAAGAGAGAGAGAGAGAAGACAGGGAGGTTGGCTGAAAGTGGCGAAAGAAGAGAGAGAGAGAGACAGGGAGGTTGGCTTGAAAGTGGAGAAAGAGAGAGAGAGAGACAGGGAGTTGGCTGAAAGTGGAGAAAGAGAGAGAGAGACAGGGAGGTTGGCTGAAAGTGGAAGAAAGAGAGAAGAGAGAGACAGGGAGGTTGGCTGAAAGTGGAGAAAGGAAGAGAGAGACAGGGAGGATGCTGAAAGGAGAAAGAGAGAGAGAGAGAGACAGGGAGGTTGGCTGAAAGTGGAGAAAGAGAAGAGAGAGACAGGGAGGTTGGCTGAAAGTGGAGAAAAGAGAGAGAGAGAGAGACGGGAGGTTGGCTGAAAGTGAGAGAAGAGAGAGAGAGAGAGAGAGGACAGGAGGTTGGCTGAAAGTGGAGAAAGAGAGAGAGAGAGAGACAGGGAGGTTGGCTGAAAGTGGAGAAGAGAGAGAGAGGAGACAGGGAGGTTGCTGAAAGTGGAGAAAGACGAGAGAGAGAGAGACAGGGAGGTTGGCTGAAAGTGGAGAAAGAGAGAGAGAGAAGAACAGGGAGTTGGCCTGAAAGTGGAGAAAGAGAAGAGAGAGAGACAGGGAGGTTGGCTGAAGTGGAAGAAGAGAGAGAGAGACAGGGAGGTTGGCTGAAAGTGGAGAAAGAGAGAGAGAGACAGGGAGGTTGGCTGAAAAGGGAGAAACAGAGAGAGAGACAGGGAGTGGCTGAAAGTGGAGAAAGAGAGAGAGAGACAGGGAGGTTTGGCTGAAAAGTGGAGAAGAAGAGAGAGACAGGAGTGGCTGCAAGTGGGGAAATTAGAAGACAGGGAGGTTGGCTGAAAGTGGAGAAAGAGACAGGGAGGTTGGCTGAAAGTGGAGAAAGAGAGAGACAGGGATGTTTGGCTGAAAGTGGAGAAAGAGAGAGACAGGGAGGTTGGCTGAAAGTGGAGAAAGAGAGAGAGAGAGAGAGAGAGACAGGGGAGGTTGGCTGAAAGTGGAGAGAAAGAGAGAGAGAGACAGGGAGGTTGGCTGAAAGTGAGAAAGAGAGAGAGAGACACGGGAGGTTGGCTGAAAGTGGAGAAAGAGAGAGGAGAGACAGGAGGTTGGCTGAAAGGGGGGAAAGAGAGAGGAGAGGACAGGGAGGTTGGCTGAAAGTGGAGAAGAGAGAGAGAGGGGTTGGCTGAAAGTGGAGACAAGAGAGAGACAGGCGAGGCTTGGCTGAAAGTGGAGAAAGAGAGAGACAGGGATGTTGGCTTGAAGTGGAGAAGGAAGAGACAGGGAGGTTGGCTGAAAGTGGAGAAAGAGAGGAGAGAGAGACAGGGAGGTTGGCTGAAGTGGAGAACAGAGAGAGAGAGACCAGGGAGGTTGGCTGAAAGGGAGAAAGAGGAGAGAGAGAAGGAGGTTGCTGAGTGAGAGAGCAGACAGGGAGGTTGGCTGAAAGTGGAGAAAGAGACAGACAGGAGGTTGGCTGAAAGTGGAGGAAAGAGAGAGACAGGGAGGTTGGTGAAACGTGGAGAAAGAGAGAGACAGGGAGGTGGCTGAAAGTGGAGAAGGAGCAGAGAGAGACAGGGCGAGGTTGGCTGAAAGTGGAGAAAGAGAGAGAGAGACAGGGAGGTTGGCTGAAGGGGAGGAAGAGAGAGAGAGAGACAGGGAGGTTGGCTGAAAGTGGAGAAAGAGAGAGAGATGGTGAGGTGGCTGAAAGGGAGGAAGAGAGAGAGAGAGACAGGGAGGTTTGGGCTGAAAGGGGAGGATAAGAGAGCAGAGGACAGGAGGTGGCTGAAAGTCGTGAGAAATGAGAGAAGAGACAGGACGGTTGCTGGAGAAGTGACGAAAAGAGAGGAGAGAGAGACAGTGTAGGTTGGCCTGAAAGTGGAGAAAGAGAGAGCGTTGAGAAAGTGAAAGAAAGCTTCTATCCTGATTAGGTCCTCGGTAGATCGGGCTGGGCGAGGAGGCAGAGCTTGTAGAGTGACGACGGGGCGATTCCGCCACTGTGTTCAACGGGGAATCGCTTGCTCCATCGCTGTCCGACCTGACGCTCGTTGTCGTTACCATAATAATTGTTTTCCGAGACGGTACCATTTCTGTCAACGGTTAAGTCGAAGAGACGGATACTGGCTCTTTGTCGGTCAGAGACCTGGAGCTTCTCTAGTTCCCGGTTGATTCTTTTGAAGGTCGGCTAGACCGGTACCTGGACTAGAACCAACACCCTCTCCCTGTCCTGCTCCGATCGCCCCAGCTCTGAACACAAAGACAGGATGGTCTCCAGCCGTTGGAGTTCCTACAACACACACAGAAACCCACACAAACATGTACACTACAGTTCACAAGACAGGGGTCCACTTAGAAATGTCTTTGTTTTGGAAGAAAAGCACCATTTTTGTCCATTAAAATAACATAAAATTGATCAGAAATACAGTGTAGACATTGTTAATGTTGTAAATGACTATTGTAGCTGGAAACGGCTGATTTTTTATGGAATATCTACATAGGCGTACAGAGGCCCATTATCAGCAACCATCACTCCTGTGTTCCAATGGCACGTTGTGTTAGCTAATCCAAGTTTATAATTTTAAAAGGCTAATTGATCATTAGAAAACCCTTCACAGAACAGCGCAAACTTTCTCTAACCAGAATAGAAAGAGGAGTGGGAGGCCCCGGTGCACAACTGAGCAAGAGGACAAGTACATTAGTGTTTAGTTTGAGAAACAGACGCCTCACAAGTCCTCAACTAGCAGCTTCATTAAATAGGTCCCGCAAAACACCAGTCTCAACGTCAACCGTGAAGAGGCGATTCCGGGAACACAGGGCGCAGCAAGGACCTCAACATGACAGCCGCTCAATGCCCAGGCTGTGGACATAGCAACAGGCCCAACCCCCACTTTTACACCCTCCCAAGTCCCATCCTGCGACCTAAGAGGTGTGTACCAGACGCTCAACATGCTCTGCTCACACCTACTGTAATGGTCCGGGCCTAAACCACACGAAAACAACACTAGACACTATGGAACACAAAGCTTTTACTATCTCATCCTGGAATGTACAAGGTCATCTGCCTTTATCCTAAAGAGCAGGAATCCAGATTTCATCAAGAAAAAAAAAAGATTTTTTTTTTTTTCTCAGAACAAGAATAGACTGACAAGTTTCAGAAGAAAGTTATTTTCATCAAAGAAACTGGAAATACAGACATTGTCATCCTACAATAAACATGATATAGAGGAGATGGACCCACTGCTTGCCCTCTAGGTTACAGAGAGCAAACTACCAGGTGGGTGGTATAGAGGAGACAGACCCACTGTTTGGGTCTGTCTCTACCAGGTATGAAACAGAGAAGAAACTCAGGTGGTATGCTAATTTGTTATAGGGCAGACCTAACCCACTCTCTTAAATGAGTCAAAATAGGAACATTTTACATCTGGCTAGAAATTAATACGGAAATTATCTCAACAGAGAAATTTCCTCATGTGTGCTACCTACATCCCCCAAATAGAATCCCCATACTTTAACGATGACAGCTTCTCCATCCTAGAGGGGGAGATCAACCATTTCCAGGCCCAGGGACTTGGACTATAACAAAGAAAAATTAGCAAAAACATATACAGTTGAAGTCGGAAGTTTACATACACTTAGCCAAATACTTTTAAACTCAGTTTTTCACAATTCCTGACATTTAATCCAAGTAAAAATTCCCTGTCTTAGGTCAGTTAGGATCACCACTTTATTTTAAGAATGTGAAATGTCACAATAATAGTAGAAATAATTATTTCTTTCAGCTTTTATTTCTTTCATCACATTCCCAGTGGGTCAGAAGTTTACATACACTCAATTAGTATTTGGTAGCATTGCCTTTAAATTGTTTAACTTGGGTCAACTGTTTTGGGTAGCCTTCCACAATAAGTTGGGTGAATTTTGGCCCATTCCTCCTGACAGAGCTGGTGTAACTGAGTCAGGTTTGTAGGCCTCCTTGCTCGCACACACTTTTTCAGATCTGCTCACAAATGTTCTATAGGATTTAGGTCAGGGCTTTGTGATGGCCACTCCAATACCATGACTCTGTTGTCCTTAAGCCATTTTGCCACAACTTTGGCAGTATGCTTGGGGTCACTGTCTATTTGGAAGACCCATTTGCGACCAAGCTTTAACTTCCTGTCTGATGCCTTGAGATGTTGCTTCAATATATCTGCATAATTTTCTTTCCTCATGATGCCATCTATTTTGTGAAGTGCACCAGTCCCTCCTGCAGCAAAGCACCCCCACAACATAATGCTGCCACCCCCGTGCTTCACGGTTGGGATGGTGTTCTTCGGCTTGCAAGCCTCTCCCTTTTTCCCCCAAACATAACTATGGTAATTATGGCCAAACAGTTCTATTTTTGTTTCATCAGACCAGAGGACATTTCTCCAAAAGGTACGATCTTTGTCCCTGTGTGCAGTTTCAAACCGTATTCTGGCTTTTTTATGGCAATTTTGGAGCAGTGGCTTCTTCCTTGCTGAGCAGCCTTTCAGGTTATGTCGATATAGGACTCGTTTTACTGTGGATATAGATACGTTTGGACCTGTTTCCTCCAGCATCTTCACAAGGTCCTTTGCTGTTGTTCTGGGATTGACAGAACGCATTTCCTTCCTGAGCGGTATGACGACTGCGTGGTACCATGGTGTTTATACTTGCGTACTATTGTTTGTACAGATGAACGTGATACCTTCGGGCATTGGGAAATTGCTCCCAAGGATGAACCAGACTTGTGGAGGTCTACAATTCTTTTTCTGAGGTCTTGGCTAATTTCTTTAGATTTTTACAAGATGTCAAGCAAAGAGGCACTGAGTTTGAAGGTAGGCCTTGAAATACATCCACAGGTACACCTCCAATTGACTCAATGATGTCAATTAGCCTATCAGAAGCTTCTAAATCTATGACATCATTTTCTGGAATTTTCCAAGCTGTTTAAAGGCACAGTCAACTTAGTGTATGTAAACTTCTGACCCACTGGAATGGTGATTACAGTTCGGATGTATAAGTTGAAATAACTTCTCCGTCCTATGTAAACAATTGTTGGAAATACTTTGTGTCATGCACAAGTAGATGTCCTAACCGACTTGAAGAAAACTATAGTTTGTTAACAAGAAATTTGTGGAGTGGTTGAAAATCGAGTTTTA
The DNA here is from genome assembly GCF_002910315.2 of Salvelinus sp. IW2-2015. NCBI lineage: Eukaryota > Metazoa > Chordata > Actinopteri > Salmoniformes > Salmonidae > Salvelinus > Salvelinus sp. IW2-2015. The sequence goes on from NW_019942689.1 coordinate 197,907, forward strand.
ATAGACTCCAAACCTAAGTGTATGTAAACTTCCGACTTCAACTGTACATGATCAAATACAAATCTTAGAATCAGAATTTTAATAACCTTTTTGTCAATAGGGGGTGCTCGTTAGCACTTATTTCTTTTGACATTGCCAAATTAAACAGCCTAGTAGTCATTCTTGCTCGTACAATATGCATATTATTGTTATTATTGGATAGAAAACACTCCTCTAGTTTCTATAAACCGTTGGAATTATGTCTCTGAGTGGAACAGAACTCTATCTACAGCACTTTTCCTGACAGGGAGTGAGATTTCAGAAATCTTGGCCTCTGGTCCCAGGTCAGTTTGAATGTCCCTGTGAATGCTATGAGGATACAAACACTGCCTACACCTTCCTCTAGATGTCAGTAAGTGGTGACAATTTGAATGGAGTCGATTGCGCAATCTAGGGCTCGTATAAACACAAAAGACGGAAGTAGCTTTCCTTTGGACCCTGCGCTCGACGCGGAGAAGGACGTTGGACCGACCTCTTTCCAAGCCTTGGTTTAGCCAGTAATATATCGCCGGTCATGTTTTTACTTGTTATAGTGTTTAAAAACATCATTAAGGTAGTTAATTTAAAACCGTTTTATATGCAATTTATATCCGTTTAGGTGCGATTTTGAGGCATTTATTTGTGACACCCTTCCATGAGCTGGGCACGTTTCCTGTACATACTGAACGTTATTGGCCATTTCGACGGGACAAGAGGACATCTTTCGACCAAAAGACGATTAGACCGGAGAAAGGATACATTGGCCAAGATTTTGATGGAAGAACAGCTCACAGTAAGAACCATTTATTGATGATAAATCGCTGTTCTGTTGAAAAATTTTAAACGCATATATCGCCATTTTTGTTATGTGTAGCTTCGCTTGGCGGACCCGGTATTGCACAGTAAGGATATTTTTGAAATGTAAGTCAGCGATTGCATTAAGAACTAATTTGTCTTTCGATTCTGTCAACCCTGTATTTTTTAGTCAAGTTTATGATTAAGCTATCGATTAGACTAGATCACTCTCAAAGATAGCGCCCGACGATTTTCAGGCCAGTTTGCTACTATTCTCATTGTTATAACCACGTTTTTTTTTGTGGCTAAATATGCACAATTTTCGAACAAACTCTATATGTATGTTGTAATATGATGTTACAGGAGGTGTCATCGGAAGAATTCTGAGAAGGTTAGTGAAAAATTATATATTTTGGTGATCATAACGTTATCGCTCCCGTTTGCCTTAGATTCATGCTGGGGTAACGTTTGCAATGTGGTATGCTAATATAACGATTTATTGTGTTTTCGCTGTAAAACGCTTAGAAAATCTGAAATATTGTCTGAATTCACAAGATCTGTGTCTTTCCATTGCTATGCTTTGTCTATTTTTATGAAATGTTTTATGATGAGTAAATTGGTAATACACGTTGCTCTCTGTATTTATTCTAGTCGAGTTGTGATGGTGGGTGCAATTGTAAACTATGATATTCTTACTCTGAAATTGCACATTTTTCTACAAAAACTATCCTATCATAAATAAATATGTTATCAGACTGTCATTGATGAGGTTTTTCTTGGTTAGTGGCTATCAATATCTTTATTTGGCGAATTGGTGATAGCTACTGGTGGAGAAAAAATGGTGGACAAGAAAAAATGGTGTCTTTTGTCTACGTGGTTAGCTAATAGGTTTAACATATGTTGTCTCCCTGTAAAACATTTTAAAAATCAGAAATGATTGCTGGATTCACAAGAAGTGGATCTTTCATCTGGTATCTTGGACTTGTGATTGAATGATATTTAGATGCTACTATTTACTTGTGACGCTATGCTAGCTATGCTATTCAGCTTTTTTACTGGTGGGGGGTGGGGGGTGCTCCCGGATCCGGGTTTCTGACTCGGTAGAAGTTAAAAGACTCCAATCTCCAATTACTTTGAATGAACTACAGGACAAAATACAAACCCTCCAACCCGAAATGGCCTGTGGTGTTAATGATATCCTACATGAAATGATAAAATATACAGACAAAGTGGCTATACGTAAACTTAACATCATCCTCAGATCTGGCATCTTCCCCAATATTTGGAACCAAGGACTGATAACCCCAATCCACAAAAGTGGAGACAAATTTGACCCCAATAACTACGGTGGGATATGCGTCAACAGCAACCTTGGGAAAATCCCCTGCAATACCATTAACAGCAGACTTGTACATTACCTTAATGAAAACAATGTACTGAGCATATGTCAAATTGGCTTTTTACCAAATTACTGTACAACAGACCACGTATTCACCCTGCACACCCTAATTGACAGACAAAACAAAGGCAAAGTCTTTTCATGCTTTGTTGGCTTCAAAAAAGCTTTTGGACTCAATTTGGCATGAAAGTCTGCTATACAAATTGATGGAAAGTGGTGTTGGGGGAAAAACATATGACATTATAAAATCCATGTACACAAACAACAAGTGCGGTTAAAATTAAAATAAAAACACGCACATTTCTTTCCACAGGCCCGTGGGGTGAGACAGGGATGCAGCTTAAGCCCCACCCTCTTCAACATATATATCAACGAATTGTCGAGGGCACTACGACAGTCTGCAGCACCTGGCCTCACCCTACTAGAATCTAAAGTCAAATGTCTACTGTTTGCTGATGATCTGGTGCTTCTGTCCCCAACCAAGGAGGGCCCACAGCAGCACCTAGATCTTCTGCACAGATTCTGTCAGACCTGGGCCCTGACAGTAAATCTCAGTAAGACAAAAATAATGGTGTTGCAAGAAAGATCCAGTTGCCAAGACCACAAATACAAATTCCATCTAGACACCGTTGCCCTCGAGCACACAAAAAATTATACATACCTCGGCCTAAACATCAGCGCCACAGGTAACAACCACAAATCTGTGAACGATCTGAGAGACAAGGCAAGAAGGGCCTTCTATGGCTTTAAAAGGAACATACCAATTAGGATCTGTAAAAATACTTGAATCAGTTATAGAACATTCTGGGGTCTGGGGTCCGCTCACCAACCAAGAATTCTGCAAAAATAGGACAAACACCAAATTGAGACTCTGCATGCAGAATTCTGCAAACATATCCCCAGTGTCCAACTTAAAACACCAAATAAAGCATGCAGAGCAGAATTAGGCCGATACCCGCTAATTATCAAAATCCAGAAAAGAGACATTAAATTCTACAACCACCTAAAAAGGTAGCAATTCCCAAACCTTCCATAACAAAACCATCACCTACAGAGAGGTGAACCTGGAGAAGAGCCCCCTAAGCAAGCTGGTCCTGGGGCTCTGTTCACAAACAGACACAAAGCCCCTTGACAGCAACACAATTAGACCCAACCAAATAATGAAAAAAAAAAAAAGATAATTACTTGACACATTGAAAATAATTATTTAAAAGAACAGAGGAAACTAGAATGGTATTTGGCCCTAAACAGAGAATATACAGTGGCAGAATACCTGACCACTGTGACTGACCCAAAATTAAGGAAAGCTTTGACTATGTACAGACTCAGTGAGCAAGAGAAGATAGGCTACGCGCACACTGCCCATAAAATGAGTTGCACTTCCTAATCTCCTGCCAAATGTATGACAATATTAGAGACACATATTGCCCTCAGATTACACAGACCCACAAAGAATTCGAAAACAAATCCAATTTTGATAAACTCCCATATCAAATGAAATCAAATTTGATTTGTCACATGCGCCAAATAAAACAGGTATTAGTAGACCTTAGTGAAATGCTTCCTTACAAGCCCTTAACCAACAATGCAGTTAAGAAAATAATTACAAATAGTTAAAGAGCAGCAGTAAAATAACAATAGTGAGACTATATACAGGGGGTACCGGTACAGAATCAATGTGCGGAGGCACCGGTTAGTCGAGGTAATTTTACTAATGTAGGTAGGGTTATTAAAGTGACTATGCATTGATAATAACAGAGAGTAGCAGCAGCGTAGAAGGGGAGGGGGGGGGGGGTGCAAATAGTCTGGGTAGCCATTTGATTAGATGTTCAGGAGTCTGATGGCTTTTGGGGTAGAAGCTGCTTAGAAGCCTCTTGGACCTAGACTTGGCGCTCCGGTACCGCTTGCTGTGTGGTAGCAGAGAGAACAGTCTATGACTAGGGTGGCTGGAGTCTTTGACACCGCCTGGTATAGAGGTCCTGGACAGCAGGAAGCTTGGCCCCAGTGATGTACTGGGCCGTACGCACTACCCACTACCCTCTACCCACTACTGGGTGAAATAACACCGTGTGCAATTACAGTAGAAAGATTTATGACCTGTATTGAAGACTTTCCAGTACCTATACTGTTTTCTTAGAAGTAGTAAGCAGAATCAATACAGGGTTAAACATTAGACAAGTGTAAACATAATGTAATCAGAAACCATGTGATTATGCAAAGCTGGATCAACACAAGCCTAGTCATTGTGGGTCATGCTTGGTCTTGTGAAGGCCTTTGGACAGGAGCATTGGTTAATCATTTATAGGCACCATAGGCTTGGACTTGTGAAGGTCAATGGACAGGCAAATGAGTTAATCAGTTATAGGCACCATTAGACATACACCTGCATCAGGAGTGTGCATGTCTGTTTATGTTTGTGTAATTGCTATGGTCACGCCACCAATAGAATCTATGCCCTGATGTCTGTGCCAATAAGAAAGTGTAAACAAGTCAGAAGTGAGACTGAAAGAGGTTAAAGGCTAAAGGGTATTAATAATTTACAAAAAGTTGAGTGACTATGTATGTTATGTAAGGGTAAAACTGTATAAAAGGAGAGTGCTGAGACTGGAAAGATCAGTTGGTCCATGGGCCGGCTTGGCTTTGTTACTTTGTAATAAAGTCTATTTGAAAATATTTCCGCGACACCTGTTGCCACAAGAAAAGGGCAACCAGTGAAGAACAAACACCATTGTAAATACAACCCATATTAATTTATTTTCCCTTTTGTACATCACTACAACACTGTATATAGACATAATATGACATTTGAAATGTCTTTATTTCTTTATGGAATTTGTGTGAGTGTAATGTTTTTATTGTTAATTTCACTTTTGTTTATGATCTATTTTCACTTGCTTTGGCAAAGTTAACATACAGTGCATTTAGAAAGTATTCAGACCCCTTGACTTTTTCCACTTTGTTACATTACAGCCTTATTCTAAAACTGATAAAATATTTTTTTCCCCTCATCAATCTACACACAATACCCCATAATGAAAAAGCAAAAACTGTTTTTTAGAAATTTGTGCAAATGCATTACAAAAAAATTTAAATGAAATATCACATTTACATAAGAATTCAGACCCTTTACTTAGTACTTTGGCAGCGATTTCAGCCTCAAGTCTTATTGGGTATGACACTACAAGCTTGGCACACCTGTATTTGTGGAGTTTCTCCCATTCTTCTCTGCAGATCCTCTCATGCGCTGTCGGGTTGGATGGGGAACGTCGCTGCACAGCTATTTTCAGGTCTTCCCAGAGATGTTCGATCGGGTTCAAGTCCGGGCTCTGGCTGGGTCACCCAAGGACATGCAGAGACTTGTCCCCAAGCCACTCCTGCATTGTCTTGGCTGTGTGCTTAGATTCGTTGTCCTGTTGGGGAAGGTGAACCTTCGCCCCAGTCTAAGGTCTTAAGAGCTCTGGAGCAGGTTTTCATGAAGGATCTCTCTGTACTTTGCTCTGTTCATGTTTCCCTCAATCCTGAGTAGTCTCCCAATTCCTGCCGCTGAAAAACATCCCCACAGCATGATGCTGCCACCACCATCCTTCACCGTAGGGATGGTGCCAGGTTTCTTCCAGACGTGATGCTTGGCATTCAGGCCAAATAGTTCAATCTTGGTTTCATCAGACCAGATAATCTTGTTTCTCCTGGTCAGAGTCTTTAGGTGCCTTTTGGCAAACTCCAAGTGGGCTGTCATGTGCCTTTTACTGAGGAGTGGCTTCTGTCTGGTCACTCTACCATAAAAGGCCTGATTTGTAGAGTGCTGCAGAGATGGTTGTCCTTCTGGAAGGTTCTCCCATCTCCACAGAGGAACTCTGGAGCTCTGTCAGAGTGACCATCGGGTTCTTGGTCACCTCCCTGACCAACACCCCCGATTGCTCAGTGTGGTTGGAAGGCCAACTCTAGGAACAGCTTTGGTGGTTCCAAACTTCTTCCATTTAAAAATAATGGAGGCCACAATGTTCTTGGAGACCTTCAATGCTGCAGACATATGTTGGTACCCTTCCCCAGATTTGTGCCTCGACACAATCCTGTCTCAGAGATCTACAGACAATTCCTTCGACGTAATCGCTTGATTTTTGCTCTGACATGCACTGTCAACTGTGGGACCTTACATAGACAGGTGTGTGCCTTTCCAAATCATGTCCAATCAATTGAATTTACTCTAATCAAGTTGTGGAAACATCTCAAGGATGATCAATGGAAAAAGTATTTACCGGAGCTCAATTTCCAGTCTCACAGCAAAGGGTCTGAATACTTATGTAAATTAGGTATTTCTAAAAACCTGTTTTCAGGTTTTTTTTTTGATGTCATTATGTGGTATTGTGATGTCATTATGGAGTATTGTGTTTAGATTGTTGAGGGAAAAAACTTGAATCCATTTTAGAATAAGGCTGTAACGTAACAAAATGTGGAAAAGGCCAGGGGTCTGAATACTTTCCAAATGCACTGTTTCCCATGCCAACAAAGCCTTTTGAATTGAATTGAGAGGAGAGAGAGAGAGACAGCAAGAGAGCGAGTGAGAGAAAGAGCGAGAGTGTAAATCCACCTGCGGTATATTCCTACTCATTAATTCAATCTGGTTCTAACCCACATCTGATGTTTCTGTTATGGGTTCCAAAATGACCCGGACCTGGGCGGAACTCCAGATGGCCTGACTTATGNCCTAATTCTCTTGAGTGATTGGTGCATAAATGTGTGTTTCCGACATGTTTGTATGTTCTCCCATGAAGGCAGCCTTTACATCGCTAGGGAAAATACTTTGAGGAATGATCCTCTGGGAATATTCAGCACACTTCAAAAGACGTTCACATTGCCCAACACTTGTATGAAAGCCACCGTCCGTAGTTGTGGCTGCACGTCTTTATTTTGGACTTAGCCCTGTTTACTTTGTGTGTGTGTGTGTATGTGTGTGTGTGTGTGTCAGAAAAAGAGAGAGTGTATCTACCTGCCCTATATTTCTGCTCTCCAAATACAATCTGGTTCTAGCCCACATCTGACAGTTCTGTTATGGGTTCCTAATGATCCAAACCAACCCAACTGTGCTGAACTGCAGATGGCCCTACTTACGGAACCACACACACACACAAAACCACAGAGGGCCCAAAAAAGCCAGTGTTTTCCTCTAAACCAGACCCAACCCAGCGGAGGAGTAAGAATAGCTAAGCATGTTAACATAGGCTAGCAGCCAGAGGCAGTACTTCCCTGAGGGAACATATGTTTGTGTGCGTGCATATTCATCTGTGTGTATATGCCCCAACAGTGCAGCTCCCGAAGAGTGTGTTTAGGAGGTTGAGAGGTCAGAGGGAAGATATCTGATTCCACCACATAGCTGTGCTATTTCATTCAGATCTTTAAAAAAAGACACACACACACACTACTCACCAGTCTCTCCACTTCCTGTTCTCGTAGTCTCTCGTCTCTCTGGCGATGGTGGTAGTCAGTCAGTTCTTCTTTCCCACTCAGGGAGCTGATACTGCCACTCCTCACCCTGAACCCCCCTGGTGGGGTCAACCCCGCCCCCAGCCTCACCCCTCCCTTTCCGAATGATTGCCTTCGTTCCTCTAATCCTAGCCCAGGCTCCAGCCTTCCCCCCCTGTGCTCTCTCCCCCTCTCCCCCAGAAAGAGCTCTGGTCCTGGGGAGGCTCCTCGGCTGGCTGACCTCTTTGGCTCCTGAAGGCTGGAGGTGGAGCTGGTGGAGGTGAGGCTGAGTTTCTTGGCCACACGGGGGCTGGAAGAGCCCCCTGATAGGAACGGTGCGGTCCCGTCTGGAGGGGCCTGGGTGGGAGACTCAGGGATGGAGAGAGAGATGGATTCCACCCCCTCTCCTTGGTTCCGGTTCATGTTTTGGGCCTGGCTGTAGGTGAAGTTAGTGATTTGGTTATGGTTGTAGTTGTTGTTTGTGGTGTGGTTTTGGCTATTGTTGTGAGAGGAGTTGCGTAGAGGATTAGAGGTCAGGGGGAGGGAAAACAGGTCCAGGGCTCTGTTGTCATGGGAACGAGGTGATGATGAGGGGCAGAGGCGGGGCAGTGAGCGGCTGTGACTTTCCATTATGCCGCCTATAGACCCTGCAGAGTACTTCCTGGTTCGGTTGCTAGGCACCGGCTCATGGTTGCCGTGGCTTCGGAGTCCCAGGCGGGGGCTGGAGGGCATGCTGGCTGCTCCACTAGTTGGAAAGAGGGATGAGGGTGGAGGAGAGGAGAGGCTATCACCACCGGCCACTGAGTTAGAGGAACCTCCACCGTTCCGCATCGACAACAGGGGGGAGGAGTTTGGGTTTAGTGGGCGTCGTCCATTACCAGGGGAGATGAGCAGGCTGTCCTGTGATTGGTAGGATTGTTTCCGGGTCACGGACGTTCGGGAGGAAGGGGGGTCTGAGCGCCGAGAGGGGGAGCGAGGGGCGGCAGCTTTGCCAGAGAGAGGAGGACGATCAGCGCCGTAGAAACGCCTAGCCTGTTCCTGATAGGCTGACCACATCGAAGTGGGTGAGGTCACAGGCGTGGTGGGTGGAGACTGGGAGGGAGAGAGAAGAGTAGAAGAAAATTCATTAGGAATGTCCATCTAGCATCATCTATCCCAGGGGTACTCAACTACTATTTGAGAAGGTCCGGTCACACACATTTCCTAGGTGCAGTGGCGACCCGTCATTCAGGGCACGTGAGGCAGATTTTTTTTGGTTGTTCTTGCCTGTTATTTTGGCATTAATACATTTCAAATATCAGTTTGCAAACATAAAAAAATAAATCATAATCATTGAGTTAATAAAGCTGCATACAAACATGGTCTCTTTTTTGCTATCTTGAGTAAGGCAGCTCCAAAATGCAGGTGTTTTCTGTGGTGGTGGGGCAGCCAGCGGAAAATACGGAGCGTAGGGGTTGGTAAACTTTTCTAGTTGCGCCGTGATTGGCTCAATGTTCTGTCACTCATGGGGACATTACGACGCCACAAAATCTACGGGGAGAGCTCAAAGATTCAAGCCCCTTGGGTGCTGCCATAGAGTTACAGAAGTGCCCATCTAAGAAGGCTCAAGGTCATTGGCCAAAGATAAAATGACGTCAAATCACATATCTACAGTAGCTATGATTGGACTGTCAAAGTCATACTTTCAAAATCTTAGCTAGCAAGCTATCAGTCTTCATCATGAATCAAGTCGACAATCTACTGGCAAATTATTTTCCTTACTTGTCATATGAAGAGAAACTATAGATAAAACGTATCGGTGCTCATCGGCCATAAACATTACACAACAAGTTGGAAATCGCAGATTCAACAATGAGTGATTTGGAAGGAATTAGTGGCTAACTGCAAGCATTGCAAAGCAATCACTAGCCTGCTATTCAGTGGAGTGGATGTGTAGTCCGAGTCTGGGTTCAAGGGTCTCTTTTTCAAGCTTAAAAGGATAAACATTCTGCACATTTCAAAACAACTGGAAACTAGGATTTTTTTTGTTTGTTGCTCTGACTGGGAAAATACGTTTTGAACGGACATCCAACTCAGAATTCCAAGTCGGGAAACTCGGGCCTCTTTCTAGAGCTTCGACCTGAAGATCACTAACGTCATGATTCAACCTTGTTCTTTTCTCTCCATTTTCCAGTTGTCTTGAAAGCACCATAAATCCAGATAATGCCAGACTTTGATGACAGTTTTATGACCAAACATTTTTTTGCAACAGTGCTAAGATGTTGGTACTGCTGTTGGGGCAGCTTTATGTAGGCACCAGTGGTGGAAAAAGTATCCAATCCAATGACTCAAGTAAAAGTGAAAGTCACCCAGCAAAACACTACTTGAGTAAAAAAGTCTAAAATGATTTGGTTTTAAATATACTTAAGTATGAAAAGTAAATGGAATTGCTAAAATATACTTAAGTATCAAAAGTAAAAGTCTATATCATTTCAAATTCCTTGTATTAAGCAAAGCAGACGGCCACATTTTCTAGTATTTTGTATTTACAGATAGCCAGGGGCACACTCCAACACTGAGACATAATTTACAAACAAAGCATGTGTTTAGTGAGTCCGCCAGATCAGAGGCAGTAGGGATGGCCAGGGATGTTCTCTG
>NW_019942689.1:208235-223427 GCF_002910315.2 Salvelinus sp. IW2-2015
CCAGATCAGAGGCAGTAGGGATGGCCAGGGATGTTCTCTGTTTAGTGAGTCCTCCAGATCAGAGGCAGTAGGGATGGCCAGGGATGTTCTCTGTTTAGTGAGTCCGCCAGATCAGAGGCAGTAGGGATGACCAGGGATGTTCTCTTGATAAGTGTGTGAATTAGACAATTTCCCATCCTGGCAAGTATTCAAAATGTGCTTTTTGGGTGTCAGGTAAAATATATGGAGTAAAAAATATTATTTTCTTTAGGAATGTAGTGAAGTAAAAGTACAAGTTATCAAAAACATAAATAGTAAAGATACCCCAAAAAACAACTTACATGTAATTAGTACTTAAAGTATTTTTACTCAAGTACTTTACACCACTGGTAGGCCCTAACAGTTTGTGGCACCATTTGGCACCGTTATAGTCGAATTGAGTTTGCCCCACCATGATGTACATGCTAAAATCACCCCTGCCTAGGTGGCAAAGTCTGGATGGATATTCAAATCAAATCAAATGTCACATGCACCGAATACAACAGGTGTAGTAGACCTTACAGTGAAATGCTTACTTACAAGCCGTTAACCAACAATGCAGTGAAGAAAAAATAAGTGTAAGTAAAGAAAAATTGGTAAGTAAAAAATACTTTTATTTTGTAACAAATAATTAAAGAGCAGCAGTAAAATAACAATAGTGGGGCTATATACAGGGAGTACCAGTACAGAGTCAATGTACGGGGGCAGCGGTTAGTCGAGGTAATTGAGGTAATATGCACATGTAGGTAGAGTTAAAGTGACTATGCATAGATAATAAACAGAGAGTAGCAGCAGCGTAAAGGGGGAGGGGGGGGGGGGGGGGGGGGGGGGCATGCAAATAGTCTGACTAGCCATTTGATTAGCTGTTCAGGAGTCTTATGCTTGGGGGTAGAAGCTGTTAAGAAGTCTTTTGACCAAATTATACTGTCATTTATTGACTTAGTAATAACCCCCAACTCACAATGAATGAAACCCCAAACTATTCAAACAGTTCATGCCCTCTTGTTGGCGGAATCACAATGCTCAGTTTCTCAACTTCTACACATTTTGCCATGGGAGGAGATCCGTATCGACCCCGTTCTGGGTCTGCCTGTTGAGATGGTTGATCCTGCTGGGAGAGCTTTACAGCTGTCATACCTGTGTCATACTGAAGTAGGAGGGCCTAGCGTCCCCATTGGCTCTCAGACTTGTCTCCAGGGCGATCTTCTTGCGTTGTAAGGTGTCCATCAAATCACAGAGCTCTGAGGCTGAGCGCATCCCTCTGGCGCTGCTGGCCCCTCCCACCTCCCCATGTCTGTAGTCACTACTAAACTTCAGATAGTCTGGGGGGAGAGAGAGAGAGAGAGAGAAGAGTTGATGCATAAGACATGTTATTTAAAAAGTGTCCATCTTCATCGTTAAGTGAATGGTGAAAAAAAAACACATTTACATTAGCAGTCCCTGTCCATTGGTTGTCCGTTTAGTCTGTTGAAGCCTATTGGACTGAGGAAGGGGAGAGGTATTAATAGCTCTGTGTATACGTGGGCAGTGTGTGCCGTCTCATTAGGAGTGAGGGTGAAAGTTGCATGGTGGATGTACGTGCAGCTAAGTCGATTCCTAGCTGGGCTTGGCAGAACACCCATAGCCCAAACAGCAGAGAGCTGCTATACAAATGGCCCATAACACAGAGGGCCTGACAGCCAACACACACACACCTATTCTCAGATCCAAAACTAATACACACATGGTAGTTGAGGTTTCTAAAAGTAGCAGAGCAACTGACTTCCTTACTTTGGAATTTGGGGAATTAAAAATACTGTAAGCGGTCAGGAATTTCCTCAATTCCCCCTGACGGTTCCATTTCCCCTCCATCATCACTGATCTGAAAAGACTCTGTAGGTGAAAGCAATGGAGAGGAAACCTAGTCATTTTACTCATCAACGATAGGTAAGGGAAGAAATGTTTCCCTGAGTAATGAGACAGTTCTATCCATACCATCAAGACAGTAACGCGCATGACCTCCAAGACACACATATAACCACTAAACGTAGACGGGGCCATGTGTATCTACCCAGCTAGCACGTAGTTCCTTGGAAGTTATGGGAATAAACGTTTATTGTTTCCCATTGGTTCTGGGAACATACAAATCAAATTGTATTGGTCACAAACACATATTTAGTAGATGTTATTTCCGGTGTAGTGAGACGCTTGTGTTCCTATCTCTAACAGTGCAGTAGTATCTAACACTTCACAACAATACACACATCCAAAAGTAAAAGAACGGATTTAAGAAATATGTAAATACAGTGGGGCAAAAAAGTATTTAGTCAGCCACCAATTGTGCAAGTTCTCCCACTTAAAAAGATGAGAGAGGCCTGTAATTTTCATCATAGGTACACTTCAACTATGACAGACAAAATGAGACAAAAAAATCCAGAAAATCACATTGTAGGATTTTTAATGAATTTATTTGCAAATTATGGTGGAAAATAAGTATTTTGTCACCTACAAACAAGCAAGATTTCTGGCTCTCACAGACCTGTAACTTCTTCTTTAAGAGGCTCCTCTGTCCTCCACTCGTTACCTGTATTAAATGGCACCTGTTTGAACTTGTTATCAACTTTGAACTTGTTGCCCCACTGTAAATATTAGAACGAGGGAGGTTGCAGGGAGGTTCTGAGAACGTTTTACTAGGGTTGCCTGAAAGTTTTCCTGGGAGGTTTTATTAACGTTCTGAGAATGTAAATTCTAGGGTTGATTGGAGGGTTTTTAATAACTTCCTTAATACGTTTACTGAATGTTTCAATACTACTTTTAATAACACTGCTAACTTAGGTTAACTGTTTTGAATTCCAGGCACAGATAGGCCAAATGGAAATTAATTTGCATAGGTGTTAATCATAATAACACATTTCTTTATTTATTGTGACACGGCGACAGTGAGATTCGAACCTATGCTCTTCTGTCCTCTATCCATGGAATTAGTCCACTGTGTGCCACCAGGATGGAGCTAGCATGACATGTTAAAAAGAAAACTCATATGAAGCTGTTCATTTTAGTCTATTCAAACAAAACCCCATTTCAAAGTAAACACTCATTAAGATCCGGTGTGGCCAATCAGTGGCCGCGGCCAACCCACCTGAACAAGATAGAGGATAGACTATTGTTGTCGCTGAGAACAAAATGTATATGTTTTTAAATAACAATATTAGAGCATTTTTTGGAATTTTACTAATGTTGTCTTATGTTTTTTTTATGGAAAGTTTTCTTAATGTTCTGAGAACATGACTTTAAATAGAACCATGAGGAAACGAGCAGAAAACATTATGCTGAGGTACTGAGGTACTGAAAATCCCACCTAAGAAACATATGGTTCTCAGAATGTTATGTGCTAGCTGGATATCCTGCACCATTCCAATAATGATGTGGATGTGTCACCACAATGTGTCACCACAATATGTCACCAAGAACTGGCAGAAGATTATTTTTCCTTTAACGAGTCCGACGAGCCCTACGTGAAGGACAAACTGCTTTCCCGGGAACAGACCCAAATCCCCGTCATTTGCGTGAAAAGAAGACGGAGAAAAAGAGGACGGAGGTCGGGCTGCCTTCTGAGAATTCGTAGGCGATCGAATAAACCCCCACTGCCTTCTGTTCTACTAGCGAACATGCAAATCATTGGAAAATAAAATCGAAGACCTACGAGGAAGATTAAACTACCAATGGGACATTAAAAACGGTAATATCTTATGCTTCACGGAGTCGTGGCTGAACGACGACATTATCAACATACAGCTGGCTGGTTATACAGTGTATCGGCAGGATAGAACAGCGGTGGCTAGTAAGACAAGGGGGGTGGACTATGTATATGTAAACAACAGCTGGTGCAGGATATCTAAGGAAGTTTCAAGTTTTTGCTCGCATGATAAGCTGTAGACCCCACTATCTACCTAGAGTTTTCATCTGTATTTTTCGTAGCTGTCTATATACCACCACAGAGCGATGCTGGCACTAAGACTGCACTCAGTTAGCTATATTTCGCCATAAGCAAACAGGAAAATGCTCATCCAGAGGCGCGCTTCCTAGTGGCCGGGGACTTTAATGCAGGGAAACAAATCCGTTTTACCAAATTTCTATCAGCACGTTAAATGTGCAACCAGAGGGGAGAAGAAAAAAAAATACATTTAAAAAAACACTCTGGACCACCTTTACTTCACACACAGAGATGCATACAAAGCTCTCCCTCCACCTCCATTTTACAAATCTGACCATAATTCTATCCTCCTGATTCCTGCTTACAAGCAAAAACTAAAGCAGGAAGCACCTATGACTCGGTCAATAAAAAAAGATGGTCAGATTAATCAGATGCTAAGCTACAGGACTGTTTTGCTAGCAAAGACTGGAATATGTTCCGGGATTCTTCCAATGGCATTGACGAGTACACCACATCAGTCATTGGCTTCATCAATAAGTGCATCGATGACGTCGTCCCCACAGTGACCGTACGTACATACCCCAACCAGAAGCCACGGTTTACAGGCAACATCCGCACTGAGCTAAAGGCTATAGCTGCCGCTTTCAAAGAGCAGGACTCTAACCCGGAAGCTTATAAGAAATCCCCCTATGCCCTCAGACGAACCATCAAACAGGCAAAGCGTCAATACAGGACTAAGATCGAATCGGACTACACCGGCTCCGACGCTCGTCGGATGTGGCAGGGCTTGCAAATCATTACAGACTACAAAGGGAAGCACAGCCGAGAGCTGCCCAGTGACACGAGCCAACCAGATGAGCTAAACTACACTACCGTTCAAAAGTTTGGGGTCACTTAGAAATGTCCTTGTTATTTAAAGAAAAGCAATTTTTTTGTCCATTAACATCAAATTGATCAGAAATACAGTGTAGACATTGTTAATGCTGTAAATTACTATTGTAGCAGAAAAGGCTGATTTTTAATGGAATATCTAGATAGGCGTACAGAGGCTCATTATCAGCAACCATCACTCCTGTGTTCCAATGGCACGTTGTGTTAGCTAATCCAAGTGTATCATTTTAAAAGGCTAATTGATCATTAGAAAACCCTTTTGCAATTATATTAGCACAGCTGAAAACTGTTTTTCTGATTAAAGAAGCAATACAACTGGCCTTCTTTAGACTAGTTGAGTATCTAAAGTATCAGCATTTGTGGGTTCGATTACAGGCTCAAAATGGCCAGTAACAAAGAACTTTCTTCTGAAACTCGTCAGTCTAATCTATGTTCTGAGAAATTAAGGCATTCCATCCGAGAAATTGCCAAGAAACTGAAGATCTCGTACAACACTGTGTCCTACTCCCTTCACAGAACAGAGCAAACTGTCTCTAACCAGAATAGAAAGAGGAGTGGGAGGCCCCGGTGCACAACTGAGCAAGAGGACAAGTACATTAGTGTCTAGTTTGAGAAACAGACGCCTCACAAGTCCTCAACTGGCAGCTTCATTAAACAGTACCCGCAAAACACCAGTCTCAATGTCAACAGTGAAGAGGCGACTCAGGGATGCTGGCCTTCTAGGCAGAGTTGCAGAGAAAAAGCCATATCTCAGACTGGCCAATAAAAATAAAAGATTAAGATGGGCAAAAGAACACAGACACTGGACAGAGGACGATTGGGAAAAAGTGTTATGGACAGACAAATCTAAGTAAGGTGTTCAGATCACAAAGAACATTTTTGCATCTGAGCTCTTAGAGTGTGCGGCTCTCCTTTATTTTTTTAAGCGGATCACAAAGAAGACGCAGGAAAAATGAAAAGATGCTGGAGGAGTGCTTGACGCCATCTGTCAAGCATGGTGGAGGCAATGTGCTGGTCTGGGGGTGCTTTGGTGGTGGTAAAGTGAGAGATTTTTACAGGGTAATAGGGATCTTGAAGAAGGAAGGCTATCACTCCATTTTGCAACGCCATGCCATACCCCGTGGACGGCACTTAATTGGAGCCAATTTCCTCCTACAACAGGACAATGACTCAAAGCACAGCTCCAAACTATGCACAAACTATTTAGGGAAGAAGCAGTCAGCTGGTATTCTGTCTATAATGGAGTGGCCAGCACAGTCACCGGGTCTCAACCCTATTGAGCTGTTGTGGGAGCAGTTTCCAGCTTGTGAGAGGTGCTTCAGGGAGCATGGGGTGAAATCTCTTTAGATTTCCTCAACAAATTGACAACTAGAATGTCAAAGGTCTGCAAGGCTGTAATTGCTGCAAATGGAGGATTCTTTGACAAAAGCAAAGTTAGGACACAATTATTATTTTAATTAAAAATCATTATTTATAACCACGTCTTGACTATATGTCCTATTAATTTGTCAACTCATGTACGTTTTCATGTACGTTTTCATGGGAAACAAGGACATTTCTAGTGACCCCAAACTTTTGTACTTTATGCTCTTTATACTCTCTGCAATCTACTGCAGAGATAGCCTGCAGAGTTCAATCTTACTATCCAAGTCTGTACCAAAACAATGAGCTTCTACTTCTAAAAATTCACCTTTCCAGAAACAAGTCTCTCACCGTTGCCGCTTGCTATAGACCACTTTCTGCCCCCAGCTGTGCCCTGGACACCATATGTGAATTGATTGCCACCCCATCTATCTTCAGAGTTCATTCTGTTAGGTGACCTAAACTGGGATATGCTTAACACCCCGGCAGTCCTACAATCTAAGCTAGATGCCCTCAATCTCACACAAATTATCAATGAACCTACCAGGTACAACCCCAAATCCGTAAACATGGGCACCCTCATAGATATCATCCTAACTAACTCGCCCTCCAAATACACCTCTGCTGTTTTCAACTAAGATCTCAGCGATCACTGCCTGCATCCGTAATGGGTCTGCAGTCAAACGACCACCCCTCATCACTGTCAAACGCTCCCTAAAACACTTCTGCGAACAGGCCTTTCTAATTGACCTGGCCGGGGTATCCTGGAATGACATTGACCTCATCCCATCAGTAGAGGATTCCTGGTTATTCTTTAAAAAAGTGCCTTCCTCACCATCTTAAATAAGCATGCTCCATTCAAAAAATGTAGAACTAGGAATAGACATCCACCTCGACGCAGACGACAACATTCTGTATACCTCTGGCCCTTCGTTGGACACTGTGTTAACTAACCTCCAGATGAGCTTCAATGCCATACAACTCTCCTTCCGCGGCCTCCAACTGCTCTTAAATGCAAGTAAAACTAAATGCATGCTCTTCAACCGATCGCTGCCCGCACCTGCCTGCCCGTCCAGCATCACTACTCTGGACGGTTCTGACTTAGAATATGTGGACAACTACAAATACCTAGGTGTTTGGTTAGACTGTAAACTCTCCTTCCAGAATCACATTAAACATCTCCAATCCAAAATTAAATCCAGAATCGGCTTCCTATTTCGCAACAAAGCATCCTTCACTCATGCTGCCAAACATACCCTCGTAAAACTGACCATCCTACCAATCTCTTCAGAGACCCCTCTATGAAGATATCACATATATTAGGGACGCAAGAATGCCTTCGTCACGCATGAACACGTCTCAATCACACACAACTGTCATGATAGGTTCCACCTGTAACTGTACCCTCACACACAGTGGAAGAGAGGAAGTCATATGACATTTGAGGGACTATGGGCTGATAGGATCTATGGGGGAGGGAGGGGAGGGAACAAAGGAGAAGCGAGGACTGGGGTCAAGGGGAGGTCAGAGGTGAAAGAGGGTAGGGGTGTATGTTACCTGTGCTGTAGCCCAGGGGTGAAACAGGGCTCTTCAGAGGCAACATGCTGTTCAGACGGCTGGCCTCGTCTGGATGGTTGAAGCGCAAGAAGCAGGATTTACCCAGACACAGAGAGTAACCTGGAGAGAAAACACACAGTCAGATTGAATTACAACTCATTTAGTTTGTGTTCTAACAGACAACACAGTCCATGTATTTGTCCTCTCAGTTGTCTGTATTACAACCTATATCCTGTACATCTGCTGCACTGCTCAGTCAACCACCCGGTCGGGTCTGTTCATCTGCTGCGCTTCTCAGTCAACCACCCGGTCGGGTCTGTTCATCTGCTGCGCTTCTCAGTCAACCACCCGGTCGGGTCTGTTCATCTGCTGCACTGCTCAGTCAACCACCCGGTCGGGTCTGTTCATCTGCTGCACTGCTCAGTCAACCACACAGTCGGGTCTGTTCATCTGCTGCGCTGCTCAGTCAACCACATGGTCGGGTCTGTTCATCTGCTGCGCTTCTCAGTCAACCACACAGTCAGGTCTGTTCATCTGCTCGCTGCTCAGTCAACCACACGGTCGGTCTGTTCATCTGCTGCCGCTCAGTCAACCACACGGTCGGGTCTGTTCATCTGCTGCGCTGCTCAGTCAACCACACGGTCGGGTCTGTTCATCTGCTGCGCTGCTCAGTCAACCACACGGTCGGGTCTGTTAATCTTGCTGCTGCCTCAGTCAACCACACATCGGGTCTGTCTGTTCATCTGCGTGCACTGCTCAGTCAACCACACGGTCGGGTCTGTTCATCTGCTGCACTGCTCAGTCAACCACACAGTCGGGTCTGTTCATCTGCTGCACTTCTCAGTCAACCACACAGTCGGGTCTGTTCATCTGCTGCACTGCTCAGTCAACCACACGGTCGGGTCTGTTCATCTGCTGCACTGCTCAGTCAACCACACAGTCGGATCTGTTCCAGACCACAGTGTTTGCTCAGGCCATCAATTAGAATCACTGAGTCAGGAGGCATTAATAAGACACCAGGCTCACAACCCCATAACACACACACTCTTTTTCGGGTGCAGCAGTACAAAGGTCACTGAGTGAAGGTCAGGAAAAATAAAATCACCTTCACCATCTCTGTTAACCTTAAACTGACCCTTCCACATGATACAGAGAAGCCATTCAGCCACTTATCTGTATTAAACTAGTCTGATGTCTCTAGCATTGAGGTCTAATCTGTATTAAACTAGTCTGATTCTACTTTGGCTTAATTTGACTTGGTGAAAATCTGTTTTTTGGACCTAACTTGCTCATCACATTTTCCATGTGGTTTATTCCTTCACAGACTCCATGAAATGACAACCTTTTCCTAAAAAAAATGTCAAATTATACATTTTGTGTATGGTTTCCTAGAAACAAGGGTGGCTCAACTTACCCCTTTTGCTCAATTTACCCCACTCTCGCCTATGCCGTGTGTGACCTTGTATGACCGTGTGTGTGTGTGTGTGTGTGTGTATAAATACTTTTTACAGTCTCTGTCTAATCACTCACAGTATATAAACAGTCAGAGGGAAGGAGAGAGAGAGCGAGAGAACATCTGTCTGTGTGTGTAACTGCAGTCTTTTCTTTAAACTCTAATTCCCTGACTTTCAACAGTCTGCCAGTGTTACACAACTGTTGCCCTTATTTGTTTATTAAACTACTTTCTAATTTCCTCCCTCACCCTAGACAACACAAACACACAATCTGGGCTACAGGACATTTCGTTTTTACAGCTATCCCCCAACTACAACGATAACCGCACACACTTTGATCATACAGATGCCAGTGAAGAAGAAGCCTGGTACCAATTTATTCTGGTTGATCTAAATCGATAGCCTGGTTGTCGTCTCTGTTCAGCTATTACATTCCACTCCTGTGATTTGCCAAAGAGACCTTCGCTTGAAAATTTAGGGGGAAAAAGGAGGCAATAGTTTGTCCATTTTGAGATGCCATAGCCAGTATACACTTTTTCAAAATAGTCAGAATTAATATCTTCCATAACTCAAGAGATCTGTCATTAATTTTGACATGTTTGCTGAGGAGATCTTATTGGCGCAATATTACAAAGATTTTTGGTGCAGTATTTCTCAATGAAATGTTTTTGCATGAAGACAAGTAATCTCTCGCTATATTGAATAATCCCTACTGCTGACCAATCACTGACGAAGGGGCGTAGTCTTCAGCTACCACCTTTGGCTTGCCTCCTGAAAAAAATGTGTGTGCCTGAACAGCCGGGGAAAAAACAAGTCCAAAACGAACAAAAACGTCACAAAACGTCGTCAAAAAAAGATGTCCTCATAAAATATGTACCAAATCGTCTGAACAATTTTGGATGGGAAGCATGCGGACACCTGTTAAATGAATACGTCTACTATAGACTAAGGTAGGATGGGAGGAAGGAAGGAAGAAAGGAGGCAAGTGAGTTTACGTTTAAGTATCCGTGAGTAACATTGCCATGTCAGCTGACAAATGCTGCTGCTTTCAATTAAATGTCCTCTCTCCTTTAGAAAACAAATAAAGTCATGTGGCTAATCTTGCCATCTTAAATCAAATCCCTGAATAAATAACAGAGTCCCAGGACAGAGCTAAAGCCATTGAAAGACAGACAGACTTCCTTTGGCTTCACTTCAGTTCTACCTTCTATGACCGCAGGCAGTTTTGTCTTGTCATGTGAAATCACGTTGTCTGTCTGAACTGAACTAAGCCCAGTTTCCCCAAAAGCATCTTAAGGTTAAATTAATTGTTAGACCCTTCATAGGAGCACCGTTAGGGTACTAGGGGGCAACTAGCCCCCTCCCTGTAATTCACATTAAAACCACAAGATGTTGCCAGATTATATATATATATATTTTTAAATATACAAGTTGGAAAGTCTTAAATAATCCACCTGTTTAGAGAGAAAAACGTATTACTATTTTACTCTAAAATGACCTATGTTGGATGAGTGTGTTGGGGGCAACTCGCTCCATCCCCTACTAGGAGAAACTGGCACCTGGGGCCAGTTACCCAATAAATAAATAAATCAAATATATATATATATATACACACATACATACATACATACACACACCATTCCAATATATTCCAATTATTATTATTTTTTTATTAATTAAAAACAACTATTGAAAACTTTTTGCTCCTGAATGTCATTTTAAAGACAGCAGGGATTTAAAAACTTGCATTATTCAAATAATATTTAGTGCAATTGTACATAATGGATTGTATGTTAAAGGAACAGCAAATAAATGAATGTGCAGGTGAATTAAGAGGGACTTTACATTAACTCTCCTCATAGTGCGGATATTAATGGTGACATGTGCAACACCCTTTCCCCCCATATTTGATTAAAATAAGAAGAATCCCCACTGTTGACCAATCACTGACAAAGGGCTACCAGCTACCACCTTTGGTGTGCCTCCATGAAAAACGTGTGTGCCTGATCAGCCGGGGGAAAAAACTTTACCGAAGTCCAAAACAAACAAAAACGTCACAAAATGTCATCATAAAATATGTATCAGAGAGATCCTTGATGAAAAAGTGTCCAGAGCGCTCAGGACCTCAAACTGGGGTAAAGGTTCACCTTCCAACAGGACAACAACCCTAATCACACAGCTAAGACCAAGCAGGAGCGGCTTCATGACAAGTCTCTGAATGCCCCAGCCAGAGTCCGGACTTAAACCCAATCGAACATCTCTTGAGACCTGAAAATAGCTGTGCATCGACGCTCCCCATTCAACCTGGCAGAGCTTGAGAGGAGCTACAGAGAAAAATGGGAGACACTCCCCAAATACATGTGTGCCAAGCTTGTAGCATCATACCCAAGAAGACTGACTCAAGGCTGTAATCGCTGCCAAAGCTGCTTCAACAAAGTACTGAGTAAAGGGTCTGAATACTTATGTAAATGTGATATTTACGTTTTTTAAATTTGTAATAAATTTGAAAATGGCAAGTTTATGTTAGTATTAAAAAAGAAAGATAAGTGTTTCCAATGACATCATCAATTAATAGACAATTAGGAGGCAACACCTCCTGATTGGTTAAAATCACAATGCACACCGATGTCATTGGTAAAACGTATCTTCCTCTATTTTTTTTACTACAAAACATAGCAACGTGCCATTTTTACATACGTTAATGTTGGGGTGGTAGTGGAGATGATTAATAACATAACATTTAAAAAAAAATTAAATGTCCCTTTAAATAACCTTCTGTCTTATGTAACCATATCATATTAGTTTCAGGGTCCCGGATTTACGTTTACTATACTACGTCTCGTCTATGAGACTTGGCTGAGGTGATGTGTGGATGCTGCCTACAATGTTGACGTCAAGAGAGACTTTTCAACTTTGATCGTAGGTAATGAAGTCAATTTCCACTAAAAACGTAGGGTAGGGGGCTAAAGCAAGATCGGTTCTTATCTGTAGCAATTATATAATTGATGGTTGCAACAGAGTAAGAGTGACGCAAATGGTCAAGTAGCCTACCCTTGCCAATTTACTACCATTAAATCAAATCAGCTGACAAACAAATACCTGTATCATTTCCCCACAAGTCAAAGGGCTACAAAACCAAACGTAGGAAATGTTGCACAAAACACTATTGTAGGATATGAGAGGACAAATCGCAGTTCCACATGCACACTTGCGCATACATGTTGGCGCCGTTTAAGATTCCTCCAAGCCAGTGAACTTTTGAGATAAGGTTACTTTTTACTAACCTTTTTACTGAGTTCCATCCAGCGAAAATAACAGCAGGATTTTTCCTTTTTTCTCTATGTACAACAATTATCATGACAATTGGTGAAAAGTAACCCCCTGCTTTCTTATCCTCCTTCAGCCCAGTACAAAGCTCCAGAAATAACTCGGGACTTGTGGTGTCCACGGATTTCCATCCAGTTGAGTTTGAGGTAAGGAGCGCACCAACTCCCCAAACATGGGGTGGTGACGCCTGCTTGACGCGAATAGACTGGGGTAAAAAGTAAACCCGCCCCTAAGAAAGTTTACTAGCTCCGCATGAAAAAAAACACGCGGTTTTAAAATCCAAAACGACTGTATTTGATTAAAAACGCATTTCAGTTCAGCTAAAACAGTCTCCGGACCCCCTTCTCTTTGTTGGTAGAATTACAGCGGTTTAAAAACCAGAGGAATGTAGTCCCCACCCCCCTTGTGCTTTTTTCTGCCTACTTTTATCCTCTGAAAACACCTTGACGGGAATGTTACTGTAGACTCTCTCAAATCCATAGAACTCAACACATCAGAGCATAGCTGCGGGAAGTAGTTTGGGGGTGCTGCAAAAAAAAAATTGCCCGCGCTGAAGAGTATATCAGTCGGCTAATACAGGACTAGTAAAGGCCCAGTGCACAACTTTTGTGAAAATGTTTTAACTAAATGTATTTGAGTGTTTACCAGCATTTGTAACTTGAGTCTGATAATTATCTGTACAAAACAGTTAATCTAATAATACTTGTGGAATATAAAAATACTTGCTTGATATGTTTTCCAGTTTCTTGAAATACTTTGTGAAAACTGAAATGGTCTATTCATTCCTTTTAATAGACACTCTTATCCAGAGCAACTTTAGCAGTAGTGAGTGCAAACATGTTCATACTGGTCCCCAGTGGGAATCGAACCTACAACCCTGGTGTTGCAAGCACCATGCTCTACCAACTGAGCCATATCATCACAAACCACTTTATGTCACAATGGACTCAATTGCTGTATTGTACATTGTTTTTCTTCATGTTGATAGAAAGTCTACAGGTCCAAACCAAGATGACCAGCCCATGTACAATACAGTAATTTACATTAAGTGGTTTGTAAGGATGGTCAATTAATACTGAACAAAAAGTGGTTGTTTTCTATGTTATTTGATCAAGAAAAATATTTAATTTGATGTGGATGTTTTGTGTCTTTGACCATAACTTTACACCTTATAATGTAAATGTTTGAAGACAGGGTTGTGTTCTTTCTGGATTCCATTAGAATGACATCACAGAGAAAGAGACAGGGCACCAACTCTTACAATTCCAACTATTCAATCCTCCAAGATTCTGTTCTTAATTATACAACTATCTGTTTGCCAAAGCAGAGATTTTTTTAAATAAATATCTTTTTGTTCTCATTTTTCAGGGGGTGCTGCAGCACCCTCAGCACCGTCAACACCCCTACTTCACGTGGCTATGCCTCAGTGGGAGAAAATACAAACTCAAATAGAGGTTATTTTTATCAAAGCCATACTTTTCGAAATTCAGCCTCTCTGATACACAGAAGAACAGTTTTAGTAAAGAGTGAGAAAGAAAAGGGGGGGTGGCAGGAGAGGTTATGGAGAGAGAGAGAGAGTGACGCTGGGACAGAAGAAGATGAGGGAGAGAACTGTGACTTTTTGCATACTCCTCCGGTCCTCTCTCCTCATCTCCTTTTCAAAACCCACTGGATAAGAAAGCCAGAGGTCCCTCCCCTCTGACCTTCTCCTCCAATGGGTTTTGAGAAGGAGACGAGGAGCGAGGACGTGGGAGAATGCAATTGAGATCTTTCCAGGGAGAGAGAGACGGGGATAGAAGAGAGGGGTAGGAAAAGGAGAAAAACATCCACCCTGATGTTTTTCAGAGGGCTTTGCTCCTGTGATATGACTTAGTTGTATGGTTTTGTTGGATTCTGGGTAAACTCTGATCATTTGTATACACATAAACATAGTATATAAAGGAAGACACTGGTTTATATTGCAGAGGTTAATGGTTCTCTGTAGAAAGACAGAGTGGCTGTGGAATGTGTTGGGTGGACGGGAGGAAGTCACAGGATTGCTATAGGGGAAGAGGCTTGACATCTGTGGATTAGGCGAAGGAGGGGTTGAGGTCAGGTCAGATCTCCTGAAGGGAGAAATTATGGTTCATTACCCTATTACCCTCTTCCTGTCGAACCATAAGATTTAAGGATTGGAGAGAAGGAGGAGAGTCTAAAGTGGAGTATATACAGTGGGGCAAAAAAGTATTTAGTCAGCCACCAATTGTGCAAGTTCTCCCACTTAAAAAGATGAGAGAGGCCTGTAATTTTCATCATAGGTACACTTCAACTATGACAGACAAAATGAGAGAAAAAAATACAGAAAATCACATTGTAGGATTTTTAATGAATTTATTTGCAATATGGTGGAAAATAAGTATTTGGTCACCTACAAACAAGCAAGATTTCTGGCTCTTCACAGACCTGTAACTTCTTCTTTAAGAGGCTCCTCTGTCCTCCACTCGTTACCTGTATTAATGAACCTGTTTGAACTTGTTATCAGTAATAAAAAGACACCTGTCCCACAACCTCAAACAGTCACACTCCAAACTCCAATGGCCAGAGACCAAAGAGCTGTCAAAGGACACCAGAAACAAAATTGGAACCTGCACCAGGCTGGAAGACTGAATCTTGCAATAGTAATCTCTCTCC
>NW_019942689.1:223452-232547 GCF_002910315.2 Salvelinus sp. IW2-2015
ATCTGCGCTGTGAAAGGAGAAATTATGTTCATTACCCTATTACCCTCTCCTGTCGAACCATAAGATTTAAGGATTGGAGAGAAGGAGGAGAGTCTAAAGTGGGAGGATAGGAGGTAGTTACACGGAATACAAACTGTGCTCATTATACAAGACTTTCTATTAGAATGATTATTGTTCTCTCTTTTTCCAGTCCAGCTGTCATCACCACAAATGCTAAATTAAGTTTAGTAAACAATTAACTTGGATATCATTTATCCCTTACCCCAATCTTTCAATCTCAACAACTTGCACCACTCCAAAAACCATATGCGAGATGTTCTATTTATTTCTTTTTCTTCCTTATCTCTCTCTAAAAAGAAATAACGAAGAGGACGCGTCTTATGAGCCTACATGTTTTGACCAGATAAATCAAGTGTAAAGACTGATGCAGACCTAGACCTAAGTTCTCCCAAAATACTTCTTGTTAACTTGCACCCACAACAAATAAATAATAAATGACACTGCTCACAGAAAAAAAAAAAATATACACCACGTTAAACCAAACAAACTCGTAAACTCCACATATTCGAGTCATAGCATCTTTAATCGATAGAAATACATATTTACTGCATCCACTAAGAGAAGCAATATACATTGTAGTGGACAAAAAAAATTTTCAATATCTATGTGTGCAAATGTAGTTACCAAACAGGTGGAGAAATTAAGGGCAAATTAGCAAGACCCCCCATAAAGGATGTTCTGCAATGTGACACAGACCCACTCTCCCACTTCCCATGCTTTGGCCTCTGATATATTTAGTCACAACACTTTAAAAATGCACTACGCGAAGATGTCTTTTCTCGACCTCGTTTGTACGCATGACAACCAGAAGCCTCACAAAACCTTCTTCATTTAACAGAAGTGCTCTCCCTGGTACACGCTCTGAGCCACAGCTCATCGCAGATGGCACTATCCAACTGCGACTGTATGTGCTAAGTAGAGCTGGAACTCTCTGAAGTCTGTCTATTCAAGCTAGTATATAAGTACACCGCAGAGTCACAGAAGAACCGCCACATACACACAGAGATCACACCTACGCCAAAACTCACGAGACTGCGCGAGAACTGCAGCCTGTGGCCAAGAACCAGAAAAGGCACTATGCAACCCAGCAAGCAGACCGAACAGCATTCCGACCTTCTATTGAAAAGCAGGAAAAGCAGGAGAGCTCTGCCAAGCCACTTGGCAGAACTCTGACGATCGCACCCCAGAGCTCCGGAGCATATAGTGCAATCTGTGGTCTAGCTCAAAACGTCCTTCATAGGAAGCCAAAGACTCCCATGAAAGTCTGTGATGTTGAGGGGACCCGAACCGTCACAAACAGTTCAGTGGAGCGTTGCTGGGTACCTTAGACAACCCAAACGTTACCATTATGCGGCAGACATTTGAGCAGCGTTGCAGACACGAGGAACAACCAGAACCTTTATGGCAAACTTTCAGCCAATCTCCCTCTATCTGGACGGCTCCCCACGCACATATGCCCTCTTCTCATCCCCACCGCATGGTGAGGTACAGACAGTATCACCGATCTAGCGACAACAGATGTAACAACCGGTGATCAAGAGTGCCTATAAGAGAGATATGCCCCGTGAGAACGCAAACTCTTACCTCCCAGTGCAAGCATCCTCCAGCGTGGACACCACGTGATATGTGGCGCCGTTGGCGTACGAGAATCATGAGGCTGTGATCCAAAGTAACCAAGTAGGCCAATTCCTTTGTAGCGGCCGCCCACTCAGGCCCTAACCGCAACAGCTTGCGTCCGCCGCCAGCGAGAACTCAAATCCTGGGCGATAGCCATGACCGTGCCCCCTTGTAAATAATGGCAATCGGACCCTGGTTGAACATCCCACCTCCCGTTGAAGTTCTTAGAGATCAAGAGTTTGGTGATACCATAAGTATAGGTATTGGCTGGGTATAATTGGCGTCACTTGATGGGTCGTTCACTATGAAAACTCGAAAATAACTTAGCAGCTTCTATTGTGGGGATGTTCGTCGGTGGGGGTAAAAACTTCAGTAGCCGACGTGTTGGAGGACGACAACGACATGCTGAGTTGCACCAAGAACACCATACTACCTACTGTTTGAAGCATGGGTGGAAACATCATGCTTTTGGGGCTGTTTTTCTGCAAAGGACGCAGGCACGCTGATCCGTGTAAAGGACAGATGAAGGGCATGTTATCGTTGAATTTGAGTGAAACCTCCTTCCTCAGCAGGGCATTGAAGATGAAACAGTGCTCTTTCCGCATGACAATAATCCCAAACACACCGCGGGCAACCCAAGGAGTGCTTCGTAAGAAGCTTTCAATGCCTGATGGCAGCTAGCCAGTCTCCAATCATTCAACCCATATGAAATAACTGGGAGGAGTGAAAGTCCGTGTTGCCACCCAACAGCCTCAAAACATCACTGCTCTAGAGGAGATCTGCATGGAGGAATGGACCAAAATACCAGCAACAGTGTGTGAAAACCTTGTGAAGACTTACAGAAAACGTTTGACCTCTGTCATTGCCAACAAAGGGTATATAACAAAGTATTGAGAAACTTTTGTTATTGACCAAATACTTATTTTCCACCATAATTTGCAAATAAATTCATTAAAAATCCTACAATGTGATTTTTCTGGATTTTTTTTTCTCATTTTGTCTGTCATAGTTGAAGTGTACCTATGATGAAAATTACAGGCCTCATCTTTTTAAGTGAGAGAACTTGCACAATTGGTGGCTGACTAAATACTTTTTTGCCCCACTGTATACTGGTAGTGGTGGAAACATGTCTTTATCTGAACACAGCTGTACAGAACCTTTGGGGAGAATTAAACTTGGTTCAGCTTCTCTAGTGTCCGTGAGTTATTTACTCTGAAAAATTAGAACCTAACAGTTTATAATCTCTGTTATTGGAAAAACACTGCAAGCACAATACGGATTATTGGCTGCGTGTGTGTGTGTTTCCAATTTCACACTCTCTCTCTAAACCCACAAGTGTGTGTGCGTGTGTGTGTGTCTCTCTCTCCACCTCTCTCTCTCCACCTCTCTCTCTCCCTCTCTGCCTCTCTTTCTCTCTCTGCCTCTCTCTCTCTCTCTGTCCCTTCTTCTCCGTCCTTACTATGAACTTTCCAATTCTGTCTACCTCTTGCCCTCTGCCCTGCCCTCTTCATATCTCTTTTTCTCTACGACTCTCTGAGACAATACCTTGGCCTCCAGGACGTATATCAAAAAGCATCTTGTCAATATTAGAGTCAGCCAGCCACAGTGTTAAAACAGACAGGTCAGTGAATATTTAAAGCGTTAATCCCAAATCTCCCAAACACCTGATTATTAACATAACAAAAGGCCCATCTCAAAAGGTGGTCCAGGTAAGACATTACATAGCACAGCTGGGGGAGACCGATGACATCACGGATTCCCGCCAGACCAACTCCTTGAAGTTTGCAGTTGTGTATAAAAAAAAAAACCCACTATTTTGCTCAAAACATATTTATTTGACCCTTTTAGTGTGTGTACTTTACTGTATTTATACTTGGGATATCGCTTTTCAACAGTAAAAATGTCAATAATCGCTGGAAGACGTCTTTTAACGGACAGTGGTCAGACCAGACCAAGACAGAGAGGTGGGGAGGAAAGGAAAGGGAAAGGGGGGTACCTAGTCAGTTATACAACTGAAAGGGAAAGGGGGATACCTAGTCAGTTATACAACCAAACAATGAAGGGAAAGGGGATACTTTATGTCAGATTATACAACCGAGAAGAGACGCAAAGGGGGAAGCCTAGTCAGTTAAACACTAAGAAAGGGACAACTAGAAATCGAAGGAGAGGGGGAGACCTAGTCAGTATACAACTGAAAGGGAAAGGGGGATAGCCTAGTAGTGTATACAACAGAAAGGGGAAAGGTGGGAGACCTAGGTCAGTTATAGTCAACTGAAAAGGTTGGAAAGGGGGATGAACCTAGTCAGTTATACAACTGAAAGGGAAAGGGGGATACCATAGTCAGTTATCAACAAGAAAGGGGAAAGGGGGAGACCTAGTCCAGTTTATAACAACATGAAAGGGAAGGGGGGATACTAGTCAGTTATAAGCAATGAAAGAGGGACGATTACCTATAGTCAGGTTCATACACTGAAAGGGAAAGGGGGATAACCTAGTCAGTTATACAACTGGAAAGGGAAAGTGGGAGTTACCTAGTCAGTTATACAAATGAAAGGGAAGGGGATACTAGTCAGATTACAACTGAAAGGGAAAGGGAGATACCTAGTCAGTGTTATACACAAGAAAGGAAGAAAGGGGAGACCTAGTCAGTTATACAACTGAAGGGAAAGGGGATACACTAGTCAGTTTACAACAGAAAGGGAAAGGGGAGACTAGTCAGTTATACAACTGAAAGGGAAAGGGAGATACCTAGTCAGTTATACAAACTGAAAGGGAAAGGGGGAGACCTAGTCAGTTTATCACAACAGAAAGGGAAAGGGGGAGACCTAGTCAGTTATACAACTGAAGGGAAAGGGAGACCTAGTCAGTTATAACAACTGAAAGGGGAAAGGGGGATACCAGTCAGTTATACTACTGAAAGGGAAAGGGGGATACCTAGTCAGTTATACAACAGAAAGGAAGGGGGAACCTAGTCAGATATGACAACTGAAATGAAAGGGGAGACTAGTCGATTATACAACAGAAAGGGAAAGGGGGAGACTAGTCAGTTATACAACTGAAAGGATACCTAGTACAAGTTTATAAGTCAAGACAGAAAGGGAAAGGGAGATACCTAGTCAGTTATACAACAGAAGGGAAAGGGAATACCTAGTCAGTTATACACAAGCTGAAAGGGGATAACCTAGTCAGTTATACAACAGAAAGGGAAAGGGGGAGACCTAGTCAGTTATACACTGAAAGGGGGATACTAGTCAGTTGATTACAACAGAAAGGGAAAGGGGGATACCTACAGCATTATACAACAAGAAAGGGAAAGGGGGATACCTAGTCAGTTATAACAACAGAAAGGGAAGGGGGAGACTAGTCAGTTTATACAACGAAAGGAAAGGGATACCTAGTCAGTTATAACAACGAAAGGAAAAAGGGGGAATAACCTAGTCAAGTTATACATACTGAAAGGGAAGGGGGAGAACCTAGTCAGCCCTTAATACAAACAGAAAGGGAAAGGGGAGACCTAAGTCAGTTATACAACTGAAAAGGGGGATACCTAGTCAGTTATACAACAGAAAGGGAAAGGGAGATACCTAGTCAGATATACAACTGAAAGGGGGATACCTAGTCAGTTTAACAACAGAAAGGAAAGGGAGATACCTAGTCAGTTATACAACAAGAAAAGGGGAAAGGGAGATACCTAGTAGTTATACAACTGAAAGGGGGATACCTAGTTCAGGTTATACAGACATGAAAGGGAAAGGGGAGAGACCTAGTCAGTTATACAACAGAAAGGAAAGGGGAACCTAGTCAGTTATAAACAACTGAAAGGGAAAGGGGGAGACCTAGTCAGTTATACAACAGAAAGGGAAAGGGGGAGAACCTAAGTCAGTTATACAACTGAAGGGAAGGGATACCTAGTCATTATACAAACGAAAGGGAAAGGGGATACCTAGTCAGAATTATACACTGAAAGGGAAAGGAGGATACTAGTCAGTTATACACACAGAAAGCGAAGGGGAACTAGTCAGTTATGAACAACTGAAGGGGAACCTAGTAGAGTAATACAACAGAAAGGGAAAGGGAGACCTAGTCAGTTATATACAAACTGAAAGGGGGATATCCCTAGTCAGTTATACAACAGAAAGCCGTGAAAGGGAGAATAACTAGTCAGTTATACAACGAAAGTGAAAGGAGTCAGTCAGTTAGTCAACTGAAAGGGGAACCTAGTCAGTTATACAACAGAAAGGGAAAGGGGAGACCTAGTCAGTTATACAACTGAAAAGGGAGGATATACCTAGTCAGTTATACAACAGAAAGGGAAAGGGGATTACCTAGTCAGTTTATACAACAAAAGGGAAGGGGGATACCTAGTCAGTATAACAACAAAAGGAAGGAAGGGAGACCTAGTCAGTTATACAATGAAAGGAGAAAGGGGGATACCATGTCAGTTATACAACAGAAAGGGAAGGGGATACCTAGTCAGTTATAAACTGAAAGGGAAAGGGGAGACTAGTCAGTTATTACAACAAAGGGAAAGAGAGAGACCTAGTCAGTTAACAAACTGAAAAGGGGAACCTATCAGTTATACAACAAAGGGAAAGGGAGATACCTAGTCAGTTATACAACTGAAAGGGGGATACCTAGTCAGTTATACAACAGAAAGGGAAAGGGAGATACCTAGTCAGTTATAACAGAAAGGGAAGGGAGATACTAGTAGTTATACTCAACTGAAAGGGGATACCTAGTCAGTTATAAACAGAAAGAGGGAAAGGGGGAGACCTAGTCAGTTATACAACTGAAAGGGGGATACCTAGTCAGTTATACAAAGAAAGGGAAAGGGGGAATACCTAGTCAGTTAACAACAGAAGGGAAAGGGGGATACCTAGTCAGTTATAGCAAACATGAAGAAGAGAATGGGAGACCTATGGTCAGTTATACACAGACAAGAGAGGGGGAGACCTAGTCAGTTATACAACGAAAGGGGTACTAAGTCATTATACAACAGAAAGGGAAAGGGGGAGACCTAGTCAGTTATACAACTGAAAAGGATACTATAGTTATACAACAGAAAAGGGAAAGGGGGATACCTAGTCAGTTATACAACAAAAAGGGAAAGGGAGATACCTAGTCAGCTTATACAACAGAAAGGGAAAGGGAATACCTAGCAGATTAATACAGAAGAAAGGGGGATACTAGTCAGTTTACAAGAAAGAAGGGAAAGGGGAGACTAGTCAGTTTTAACTGAAAGGGGATACTAGTCAGTTATAAACACAGAAAGGAAAGGGGATACCTAGTCAGTTATACAACTAGAAAGGGAAAGGGGGAATACCTAGTCAGTTATACAAACAGAAAGGGAAAGGGGGAACTAGTCACGTTATACTACTAGAAAGGGAAGGGGTACCTAGTCAGTTATACATCAGAAAGAAGAAAGGGGGATACCTAGTCCAGTTATACAAACTGAAAGGGAAAGCGGGAGACCTAGTCAGTTATATCAACAGAAAGGGAAAAGGTTGAGACTCTAGTCAGTTATACAACTGAAAGGGGGATACCTAGTCAGTTATACAACAGAAAGGGAAAGGGAGATTACCTAGTCAAGTTATAACAACTGAAAGGGGGAAACCTAGTCAGTTATACAACAGAAAGGGAAAAGGGAGGATACCTAGATCAGTTTATACAACAGAAAGGGAAAGGGAATACCTAGTCAGTTATACAACTGAAAAGGGGGAACCTAGTCAGTTATAACACAGAAGGGAAAGGGGGAGACTAGTCATTTAAACTGAAAGGGGATACTAGTCAGTTATAACAAACAGAAAGGGAAAGGGGGATACCTAGTCAGTTTATACAACAGAAGGGAAGGGGGATACCTAGTCAGTTTATCAACAAAAGGGAAGGGGGAGACCATAGTCAGTCATATACAACTGAAACGGGGGATACCTAGTCAGTTAACAACAGAAAGGGAAAGGGGGAAGACCTAGTCAGTTTATACAACTGAAAGGGGGATACTAGTCAGTTATACACAGAAAGGGAAAAGGGGGATACTAGTCAGTTATACTACTGAAAGGGAAAGGGGGATACCTAGTCAGTTATACAACTGAAAGGGAAAGAGGGGATTTACCTAGTCAGTTATACAACAGAAAGGGAAAGGGGGAGACCTAGTCAGTTATACAACTGAGAAGGGGATACCTAGTCAGTTATAACAACAGAAAGGGAAATAGAGGGGGATACCTAGTCAGTATATACAACTGAAAGGGAAAGGGGGAGACTAGGTCAGTTTATACAACTGAAAGGGAAAACAGGGGGAGAACCTAGTCAGTTATACAACTGAAAGGGAAGGGGGATACTAGTCAGTTATAGCAACTGAAAGGGAAGAGGGGGAACTACGTCGTTATACAACTGAAGGGAAAGGGGGAGACCTAGTCAGTTATACAACTGAAAGGGAAAAGGGGGAGACCTAGTCAGTTATCACAACAGAAAGGAAAGGGGGATACCTAGTCAGTTATAACAATGAATGCATAACTGAAATGTGATCGTTACCAGTCCCAGTTATAACAACGAAAGGAAAAGGGGACCTAGAGACCGTAAAGTCAGTTAATACAACAAAAGGGAAGGGGATACACTAGTCAGTTATACAACAGAAAGGGAAAGGGGGAATACCTAGTCAGCATTATACAACTGAAAAGGGGGATACCTAGTCAGTTATACACAGAAGGGAAAGGGGAACCTAGTCAGTTAGTACAACTACGATCAGAGTTATACAGAAAGGGAGGGAAGAGCGTAGGATTACCTAGTCAGTTATACAACTGAAAGGGAAAGGGGATACTAGTCAGTTATAAAACAAAGGAAAGGGGATAGACCTAGTCAGTTATACAACTCCACATTTAGACCCGCATCCTGAGTGTGAAAAGAGAAGAAATTAATGGGGGAGAGAGAGGAATAAAAAAATGAGAGAACGTGACAATTAGAGGAATTGTTTCTTCCAAAAAACCCTAAGAAGGAAAAGGTCAAGCGGGATAAGAGAAAGGAATGTTTGGAGCTAGAAGAGAGAAGGAGATAGAAGTCATCACTAGGAGATGCCATCACTAGCGCTACACCCGGTTATCACAACCCTGCACCTTAGAGGCTGCTGCCCTATGTACTAGACATGGAATCACTGCTCATTTAGTAATGCGGAAAACATAGTCACATTTAATCATGTTTAAATCATGTTTACATACTGTTCACTCATCTCATTTGTATATACTGTATTCATATTCTACTGTATTTTAGTCAATGCCACTCTGACATTGCTCGTCCCCTAATATTTTATATTTGCATTCTTTTACTTGTAGATGTGTGTGTATTGTTGTGGTATTGTTAGATACTACTGCATGTTGGGCCAGGACAAAGCATTTATCGCTACACCCGTAACAGAGCATCTGTTAGGC
>NW_019942689.1:232572-240370 GCF_002910315.2 Salvelinus sp. IW2-2015
TGAAAGGGAAAGGGGGATACTAGTCAGTTATACATGAGAAGGGAAAGGGGTAACCTAGTCAGTTAATACAACTGAAAGGGAAGGGAATACCTAGTACGATTATCAACAGAAAGGGGAGAGGGGGAGACCTAGTCAGTTATACAACTGAAAGGGAAAGGGGATACCTAGTCAGTTATACAACAGAAAGGCGAAAGGGGGAGACCTAGTCAGTTATATCAACTGAAAGAGGGAAAGGGGGATACCTAGTCAGTTATACAACTGAAAGGGAAAGGGGGATACCTAGTCAGTTATAACACAGAAAGGGAAAGGGGAGAGACCTACGTCAGTTATACACTGAAAGGGAAGGGGGGATACTAGTCGTATAAACTGAAAGGAGATACCTAGTCAGTTATAAACTGAAAGGGAAAGGGGGATACCTAGTCAGTTATACAACTGGAAAGGGAAAGGGAGATACCTAGTCAGTTATACAATGAAAAGGGAAAGGGGATACCTAGTCAGTTATACAACTGAAAGGGAAAGGGAGATACCTAGTCAGTGTATATCAACAGAAAGGAAAAGGGGGAGACCGTAGTCAGTTATACAACTGAAGGGAAAGGGGTAACTAGTCAGTTATACAACAGAAGAGAAAGGGGGAGACTAGTCAGTTATACAACTGAAAGGGGAAAGGGAGATACCTAGTCAGTTATACAAACTGAAAGGGAAAGGGGGAGACCTAGTCAGTTTTACAACAGAAAGGGAAAGGGGGAGACCTAAGTCAGTTATACAAACAACTGAAGGGAAAGGGGAGACCTAGTCAGTTATATCAACTGAAAGGGAAAGGGGGATATAGTTCAGTTATCACTATGAAAGGGAAAGGGGATACTAGTCAGTATAAAAAAGGAAAGGGGATACCTAGTCAGTTATACAACGAAATGGAAGGGAGACCATAGTCAGTTATACATAACAGAAAGGGAAAGGGGGAGACTAGTCAGTTATACAACGACTGAAGGGGGATACTAGTCAGTTATACAACAGAAAGGGAAAGGGAGATACCTAGTCAGTTATAACAACAGAAAGGGAAAGGGAGATACCTAGTCAGTTATACAACTGAAAGGGGATACCTAGTCAGTTATACAACAGAAAGGGAAAGGGGGAGACCTAGTCAGTTTATACAACTGAAAGGGGGATACTAGTCAGTTATACACAGAAAGGGAAGGGTAGACTAGTCATTACACAGAAAGGGAAAGGGGGATACCTAGTCAGTTATCAACAGAAAGGGAAAGGGGGACTAGTCAGTTATACACTGAAAGGGAAGGGGGAACTAGTCAGTTTATACCAGAAAGGAAAGGATACCTAGTCAGTTATACAACTGAAAGGAAAGGGGGAGACCTAGTCAGTTATACAACAGAAAGGAAAGGGGGAGACCTAGTCAGTTATACAACTGAAGGGGGATACCATAGTCAGTTTATACAACAGAAAGGGAAAGGGGAGAATACCTAGTCAGTTATACAAACTGAAAGGGGGATACTAGCAGTTATACAACAGAAAGGAAAGGGAGAACCTAGTCAGTTTATACAACAAAAAAGGGAAAGGGGATACCTAGTAGTTATAACAACTGAAAGGGGATACCTAGTCAGTTATACACAGAAAAGGGAAAGGGGGACCTAGTCAGTTATACAACTGAAAGGCAAAGGAATAACTAGTCAGTTATACAACTGAAAGGGAAAAGGGGGAGACCTAGTCAGATTATACAACAGAAAGGGAAAGGGGGAGACCTAGTCAGTTATACAACTGAAGGGAAAGGGGAGACCTAGTCAGTTATACAAATGAAAGGGAAAGGGATACCAGTCAGTTATACTACTGAAAGGGAAGGGGGATACTAGTCAGTTATACAACAGAAGGAAGGGGGGATCCTAGTCAGTTATACAACTGAAATGGAAAGGGGAGACCTAGTCAGTTATACAACAGAAATGGGAAAGGGGAGACCTAGTCAGTTATACAAACTGAAAGGGGGATACCTAGTCAGTTATACAACAGAAAGGGAAAGGGAGATACTAGTCAGTTATACAACAAGAAAGGGAGGAGTACCTAGTCAAGTTATCAACTGAAAGGGGATAACTAGTCAGTTATACAACAGAAAGGGAAAGGGGAGACCTAGTCAGTTATACAACTGAAAGGGGGGATACATAAGTCAGTTATACACACAGAAAGGGAAAGGGGATCACTAGTCATTATACAACAGAAAGGGAAAGGGGATACCTAGTCAGTTATACAACAGAAAGGGAAAGGGGGAGCTAGTCAGTTATACTACTGAAAGGAGAAGGGGGGATACCATGTCAGTTAATACACAGAAAGGAAGGGGGATACCTAGCAGTTATACAACTGAAAGGAGAAAGGGGAGACCTAGTCAGTTATACAACGAAAGGGAAAGGGGGAGACTAGTCAGTTATAAACTGAAGGGGAATACTAGTCAGTTATACAACAGAAAGGGAAGGGAGATACCTAGTCAGTTATACAAACTGAAAGGGGAATACCTAGTCAGTTATACAACAGAAAGGGAAAGGGAGATACTAGTCAGTTATACAAGAAAGGGAAAGGGAGATACCTAGTCAGTTATACAACTGAAAGGGGATACCTAGTCAGTTATAAACAGAAAGGGAAAGGGGGATGCCTAGTCAGTTTACAACTGAAAGGGGGATACCTAGTTCAGTTATCAAAGAAAGGGAAGGGGAATACCTAGTCAGTTAGCAACAGAAAGGGAAAGGGGGATACCTAGTCGATTTACAACGAAGGGGAAAGGGGGGACCATAGTCAGTTATGACAACTGAAAGGGAGAACTAGTCGTTAAATGAAAGGGGTACCTAGTCATTATACACAGAAAGGGAAAGGGGGAGACCTAGTCAGTTATACAACTGAAAGGGGGGATACCTAGTCAGTTATACAACAGAAAGGGAAAGGGGGATACTAGTCAGTTATACAACAGAAAGGGAAGAGATACCTAGTCAGTTATACAA
The DNA here is from genome assembly GCF_002910315.2 of Salvelinus sp. IW2-2015. Classification (NCBI taxonomy): domain Eukaryota; kingdom Metazoa; phylum Chordata; class Actinopteri; order Salmoniformes; family Salmonidae; genus Salvelinus; species Salvelinus sp. IW2-2015. Next base: position 235,566 of record NW_019942689.1, read on the forward strand.
CAGAAGGGAAAGGGAGATACCTAGTGCAGTTATACAACTGAAAGGGGATACCTAGTCAGATTATCACAGAAAGGGAAAGGGGGAGACCTAGTCATTATACAACTGAAAGGGGATATTAGTCAGTTATACAAACAGAAAGGAAGAGGGGATACTAGTCAGTTAACTACACACGAAAAGGGAAAGGGGATACCTAGTCAGTTTATACAACAGAAAGGGAAAGGGGGAGACCTGTCATTATACTACTGAAAGGGAAGGGGATACCTAGTCAGTTATACAACAGAAAGGAAAGGGGGATACTAGTCAGTTATACAACTGAAAGGGAAGGGAGACTTATCAGTTTATCAACAGAAAGGGAAAGGGGGAGACCTAGTCAGTTATACAACTGAAAGGGGGATAACCTAGTCAGTTATACAACAGAAAGGGAAAGGAGATACCTAGTCGATTATACAACTGAAAGGGGGATACCTAGTCAGTTATACAACAGAAAGGGAAAAGGGAGATACCTAGTCAGTTTATACAACAGAAAGGGAAAGGGAGATACCTAGTCAGTTATACAACTGAAAGGGGGAATCCTAGTCAGTTATACAACACGAAGGGAAAAGGGGGAGACCTAGTCAGTTATACAACTGAAAGGGGATACCTAGTCAGTTACTAAACAGAAAGGGAAAGGGGGATACCTATTCAGTTATACAACAGAAGGGAAAGGGGGATACCTAGTCAGTTATACAAACGAAAGGGAAAGGGAGAGACCTAGTCTTAATACAACTGAAAGGGGGATACCTAGTCAGATACAACAGAAAGGGAAAAGGGGGAGACCTAGTCAGTTATACAACTGAAAAGGGGGATACCCTAGTAGTTATTACAACAGAAAGGGAAAAGGGGGATACCTAGTCAGTTATACTACTGAAAGGGAAAGGGGGATACCTAGTCAGTTATACAACTGAAAGGGAAAGGAGGGGATACCTAGTCAGTTATACAACAGAAGGGAAAGGGGGAGACCTAGTCAAGTTATAAACTGAAAGGGGGATACCTAGTCAGTTATACAACGCAAGAAATAGGGAAAGGGGGATACTAGTCAGTTTATACAACTGAAAGGGAACCGGGGGAGACCTAGTCAGTTATACAACTGAAAGGAAAAGGGGGAACTAGTCCAGTTATACAACTGAAAGGGAAAGGGGGACTAGTCAGTTATACAACTGAAAGGGAAAGGGGGAGACTAGTCAGTTATACAACTGAAAGGGAAGGGGGAGACCTAGTCAGTTATCACAACGAAAGGGAAAGGGGGAACTAAGTCGTTATAACAGAAAGAAGGTGACTAGTCAGTTATACAACTGAATGCATTCAACTGAAATGTGTCTTCCATCAGTTATACAACTGAAGGGAAGGGAACTAGTAGTTATACAACAGGAAAGGAAAGGGGGAACTAGTCAGTTTAATAAATGAAAAGGGGGAACCTAGTCAGTTATACACAGAAGGAAAGGGGAAACCTAGTCCAGTTATACACAGAAAGGAAAGGGAACCTAGTCAGTTAACAACTGAAAAGGGGGTACTAGTCAGATTATACAACAGAAAGGGAAAGGGGGATACCTAGTACAGTTATACTACTAGAAAGGGAAAGGGGATACCTAGTCAGTTATACAACTGAAAGGGAGAGGGGGATACCTAGTCAGTTATACACAGACAGGGAAAGGGGAGACCTAGTCAGTTATACAAACTTCCACATTTATACCCATCCCCTGAGGTGTGAAAAGAGAGAAATTAATGGGGGAGAGAGGTAGGAAAAAAATGAGAGAACGTGACAATAGAGGAATGTGTTCTTCAAAAAACCTCAAGAAGGAAAAGGTCAAGCGGGTAAGAGAAAAGGAATGTTTGGAGCTAGAAGAGAGAAGGAGAATAGAAGTCATCACTAGGAATGCCATCACTAGCCGCTACCACCCGGTTACTCACACCTGCACCTTAGAGGCTGCTGCTATGTACATAGACATGGAATCACTGCTCATTTTAGTAATGCGGAAAACTAGTCACTTTAATCATGTTTAAATCATGTTTACATACTGCTTCACTCATCTCATTTGTATATACTGTATTCTATTCTACTGTATTTTAGTCATAGCCACATCTGGACATTGCTCGTCCCCTAATATTTATTCACCCCCCCCCCCCCCCCCCCCCCCCCCCCCCCCCCATCATGGTCCCGTGTGGCTCAGTTGGTAGAGCACGGCGCTTGCAACGCCAGGGTTGTGGGTTCATTCCCCACGGGGGGACCAGGATGAATATGTATGAACTTTCCAATTTGTAAGTCGCTCTGGATAAGAGCGTCTGCTAAATGACTTAAATGTAAATGTAATCTGTTAAATATGTGTATGTGACCAATGCAATTTGTTTAGAAGCAAGAGTGAAAATGATTCAAAGAGAGGCATATATGCATAGTCACTTTAACCATATCTACATGTACATACTACCTCAATCAGCCCGACTAACAGGTATCTGTATGTAGCCTCGCTACTGTTATAGCATCACTACTGTATATAGCCTGTCTTTTTACTGTTGTTTTATTTCTTTACCTACCTATTGTTCACCTAACACCTTTTTTGCACTATTGGTTAGAGCCTGTAAGTAAGCATTTCACTGTAAGGTCTACACCTGTTGTATTCGGCACACGTGACAAATAAACTTTGATTTGATTTGAAAAGGAGAAGGAGGGAGAGGAAGGGGAAAGGAGGAGTGTATTCTCTATAGTTGTTGGACGTTGTGTCATCATGGCCTTGCAGACATCAGGAGCTATCCGTTCCAAACCAACGCTAATCAAGCTAATAGGCTAAGGGCCAAATTTATACACATACTGTATACAAAGGAATGTGAAAGCTAACCGCACACACACACACACACACACACACACACACACACACATGCTCAAATTTGCACTACAGCAACTACTACCAGTAGGTGGCGACTAAGTGTGTGTGTTTGTGGTACAGTGTGTGTGTGGTAATGTGTGTGTGTCTGTGTTCCTGTGTGTGTGTTTGTGGACGTGTTTAACTTTTCTAGATCAGAAGTCCCCACAAGAATAGTAAATAAACACAAATTTGACCAGCTGGGGCCATTTTGTTGGTCCCCACGAGGTCAAATACTATTTCTATGGGGTTTAGGGTTAAGGTTAGAATTACGTTAAGGGTTAGAGTTAGGAGCTAGGGTTAGTTTTAGGGTAAAGGTTAGAATTACGTTAAGGGTTAGAGTTAGGAGCTAGGGTTAGTTTTAGGGTTAAGGTTAGAATTACGTTAAGGGTTAGAGTTAGGAGCTAGGGTTAGTTTTAGGGTTAAGGTTAGGTTTTTGGGTTCGGCTTAGGTTTAGTGTTAGGGGTTAGGGAAAATACGATTTTGAATAGGACTGAATTGTGTGTCCCCACAAGGTTAGCTGTACAAGACTGTGTGGTCCAGTGTGTGTGTGTGTGTGTGTGTGTGTGTGTGTGTGTGTGTGTGTGTGTGTGTGTGGTCCTGTTTTTGAATTCCTCTGAGTATCTCACCTTGTGTGAGCGGGACGGGTGATGTCACGGGGACCCCGTCCTGGGAGCAGAGGTTACCGTAGGTGTCAAGGGTGATGACCCCTGACCTGTTGGTGATGACACAGTGTTCCGCCTCGATGCCTGCACCCTGGATGGGGATGTCTTGTGGTATCACCGCGTCCTCTCGCCCGATACGGGTCACTCCTGGAGCTAGTCATGTTACGTTGTTGGGGGGTAGACTTTCGATCAGAAATAAATGTTTGTGGGTTTGAGATCAGTCTTGCATTTGTAGGCTAGAGATGATCTAGTCAGCGAAGCACATCTGTTTTAGACTGTGTTTAAGTCTACCAGTCTAGACTGTGTCTGGGTGTAGATCTTGTTAGCAAGCTATCTGTCTCGAATACTGATGAACCAGAGACACCTGTCCATGACTGGGAGCTGAGCTCTAAAAATGTACTGCAATTATGTCATTTTACACTAAAATTACTGTGTGTGTGTGTTTAGTGTTCCCTGATGGAGGAAGTCAGTCTGTCTCCCTGTCCTGGATCTAGTGTTCCTTGATTTCCTCCCAGAGTATCATATTATTTTCTCTCTCTCTCTCTCTCTCTCTCTCTCTCTCTCTCTCTCTCTCTCCCTCCCTCCCTCCCCAGTAGCTGTCACCATGGTTACAGTGAAATCTATAGACAGATGAACAGATAAAAGCATCAGGGAAAGTATGGGCCAATTAAATGTGTGTGTGTGAGAATGAGTGAGAGTGTGTGTGTGTTACCTTCTTTGAGTGAGGCCATCACCCTACTGCCCCTTAGTCTCCCACTCCCCAGGCTGACCAGATGTGGTGTGGCTGTCTGGACCTTCAGGCCTTTCCCTGTGTCTATCAGATCCAGGGGCGACTGGGGAGAAACACACACATTTACCATACAGTTTAATAGTTTATAATATCACATGTTAACAGTGTGACAGTGTTCTCCTTTCTTTTCATGAACAACAGATTAAAAGCAGTGAAAACTTGGGCATGTAAAGTCTTGCAACTTCTTTTGAAAGTAAACCGAAAGGCACTTTCTTCTCCTCCTCTCCTTTCTTCTCCTCTTCTTTCTTCTCCTCCTTTCCTTTTTTCTCCTCCTCTCCTTTCTTCTCTTCCTCTCCTTTCTTCTCTTCCTCTCCTTTCTTCTCCTCCTCTTCTTTCTTCTCTTCCTCTCCTTTCTTCTCCTCCTCTCCTTTCTTCTCCTCCTCTTCTTTCTTCTCCTCCTCTCCTTTCTTCTCCTCCTCTCCTTTCTTCTCCTCCTCTCCTTTCTTCTCCTCCTCT
>NW_019942689.1:245253-247641 GCF_002910315.2 Salvelinus sp. IW2-2015
CCCCTCCCCTATCACTCTTCATGCCTCCTCCTCCTCCTCTCACACCTCCCTATATCCCCTCCCCTGTCACTATTCCTCCTCTACCCCCACCCACCTCAGACATGTAAACAGCCACCCAGGTGAAAGGGCGAGTCAGGGCAGGGGTTTCGTCTCGTTACGTTTTAGTGGAGGGATACAGAACTGCCCTCAGCAGCCACATTGTTGGGCTGTGTGTGTGCGGGCATGCGTGTGTGGTGTGTGCTTGTGTGTCATCATTCCATGCTCCATATATCTGTCGGGGGGTAGGGATCGAATCCCAGTCCATGCTGCTGCTCTAGGAGGTCCGATCTAACCCAGAGATGTGTTTTCAGAACAGAGGTAGAGACAGCACAGAAGACATGTTTAAACTGATCAACACACAGCAGAAAGCAGCGCAAAATCTCTGTGGCTCAACTACATGTTAAAGACTAGCATATTACTAAGTCTGTACGGACAGGAGAACGAGAAGGACAAAAACAGAGAAAGGGAGGATAAACAAAGAGGAGTGGAAATAAATGAGAGAGAGAAAGTGATAGAGAGGAGAGGAGGAACATGAGGAAAACATTGTGATGAAGGGATGAGATGAAAGGAGGAGAGCTGAGCTATAACTAAGAGAGACCATCTGGGTGAACATTGCCTTCCATTTCTTCTTTATGACTTCTCTCTTTTCATCTCCCTATCCTTCTCTTTTTTCTTTCTGTCTCTCTCTCTCTTCTCCCTCTCTCCCTTGCCTTTCTCCATCGCTCTCTTTCTCTCCAGACATGGGAGAATGGTAGTATTTGAAGAAGCCCTCAGCTGTTAGACACATGGGTTACTGGACATCAAAGGTGTGTGTGCACCAGCATGCACATGCCTGTGTGCATGAGTTGTTTTGGAATCACCACATTTAATTAGACACCATGTACCTCAGCAGGGGATTATGGGTAGGGCATGGGGTGGGGTGGGGGGGGGGGGTAAAAGGGAAACTGTATACAATATCACTCATTTACTCTCTCTCTTCTGTCTTTCTTTCTCTGGCCGGTCCCTTCCTACATTCCATCCTCCCAGCTGACAAAGCTCTTATTGTGTCCCTCCTTCTGCCTCATCCCCTATGGGTGACAGACACGCACATAATTATTAGAATAAATCCATATATAAACAAATTCAATATCAATAGAACTTGATGGGAAGGCACACGTAGCACACAGTTCACACACACCACAACACCACCACAACACACACACACACACACCACACACACACACACACACACCACACACACTACACACACACACACACACACACACACACACACACACCACAACACACCACACACCACACAACCCACACACACACACAACAACACACACAACAATGACACACTCATACCATAAGACCGTCGAGTGGGACTAACCCTCTCCCTTCTTCATCCCGCCTCTCCCGCGCCTTTCGCGTCCCTTATCATGCCCTCCTCCCGCCACCCCCTCACTTCCATGGCCTTCTCTCGCCGCAGCCCTACCCTCCAGTTCATGCCTTCATCTCACCGCCCTCCCTTCTAATGCACCTCTCTCACCGCCCTCCCCGCTCATGAGCCTTTCTCTCCCGCACCTCCATCCTTCACTGCCACTCCTCATACACCGCCAACACTCCCTCCATTCATAGCACCATACTACAGCATCCACTACCACACCGCGCGTACAGCACCATCCACTTCACATAGCACCTCATCATCCCCCCTCCCTCCCTCCAGTACAGAATGACACATATCTCTTACCGACCAAGCACCCCTCCGACTCACATTTACCATACGCACATCAAATCTCACCATAGCCCCACTCAACCTCACTTAATCAACATAGCCCACTTCTAAATCACAGCCCCATCACCTGCCTTCATGCCCTCTCTCACCGCCCCTTACCCTCCGTCATGACTTCTCTACCCAGCCCTCCCTCCTTCCATGCCCTCTCTCACCGCCCTCCCCTCCTTCATCCCTCTCATCCCGCCCTCCCTCCTTCCATGCCCTTCTCTCCCGGACCCTCCCTCCTTTCACTGCCCTCTCTCCGCCCTCCCCTCCTCTCATGCCCTACTACTCCCGCACCCCCTCCTTTCATGCCCTCTTCGTCCCGCCTCCACTCCGTCGAATGCCTTCTCACAAATAACCGCCCAATACCCATCCATAATCATAGACCCTTACTCTAAACCCAGCACCGCCCATCAACTAATCAATCACCAATCTCCTCCCGCCCTCCACTCCTTCAATGCCACAATACAATCTACACCACAACCATCCCATCCTTCATGCCACATCTACTCCCGCACACTCACCCTACCGCCACTGCCAACTCAATAACTCAACCCCCAACCATCCCAGTACCTATAACGATGCCTGTT